>NC_041383.1:45780748-45818188 GCF_002162155.2 Triticum dicoccoides
GGGACCGGGCTGGGAGAGAGAGAAGGGGGTGGGGCCGGGCTGGGAGAGAGGGGAGGAGATTTTTTTTAGAAGAAGAGAGGGGAGGAGATAGTCCGACTTCTTTTCCATCAGCCAGCGGATGGCAAAGGCCCATATCTTTGCCATTAGCCAGCTGCTGGCAGATGGCAAAGAGGTGGGTTGATAGGTTGTTCCAGCACTGGACCCTACCCACCTCTTTGCCATCTGCCAGCGAATGGCAAAGATTCTTTGCCATCGGCTGGCGGATGGCAAAGAACTGGCTGATGGCAACTAGGTTCTTTGCCATCTGTCAGTTCTTTGCCGTCTGTTTTTTGTAAGCAGATGGCAAAGGCGTTCTTTGCCATCCGCTGGCAGACGATAAAGAGCTGACTGATGGCAAATTCCCTGTTTCCAGTAGTGCATTAAGAGACTGCTGCTTCCATTTAGCTAATAATTTCTAAAGATCAGATCTATCATTGCAAGCAAAGATTTCCCTAGCAGCTTCTTCATTCATAACATAACCCTTAGGAACAACAGGCAATACATAATCATTGGGGGAACGTTCATCATCACTATCATCAATAACATTTTCAATATTTTCATTCCCCCTAACTCTAGCAAGTCGTTCATCAAGAAATTCACCTAATGGCAAAGTAGTATCATGCACAGAAGTAGTTTCATCATGCATAGCAGAAGTGGCATCATCAATAACATGCGACATATCAGAATTCATAGCAGTAGCAGGTTCAAGTGTCGCAAGCCTACTAATAACGGAAGGAGAATTTAGTGCAGAGCTAGATGGCAGTTCCTTACCTCCCCTCGTAGTTGAGGGATAGATCTTGGTTTTAGCATTTTTCAACTTCTTCATAGTGATCAACAGATATAAATCCCAAGTGACTCGGAGTATAGAGCTATGCTCCCCGGCAACAGCGCCAGAAATTAGTCTTGATAACCCACAAGTGTAGGGGATCGCAATAGCTTTCGAGGGTGAAGTACAACCCAAATTTATTGATTCGACACAAGGGGAGCCAAAGAATATTCTTGAGTATTAGCAGTTGAGTTGTCAATTCAACCACACCTGGATAACTTAGTATCTGCAGCAAAGTGTTTAGTAGCAAGAGTGGTATGATAATAATGGTAACAGTAGCAACAGTAAAGATAAATGTTTTTGGGTTTTTGTAATAGTTGTAACAGCAGCAACGGAAAAGTAAATAAGCGAAGAACAATATATGAAAAGCTCGTAGGCAATGGATCAGTGATGGATAATTATGCCGGATTCAATTCCTCATGTAATAGCCATAACATAGGGTGACACAGAACTAACTCCAGTTCATCAATGTAATGTAGGCATGTATTCCGTAAATAGTCATACGTGCTTATGGAAAAGAACTTGCATGACATCTTTTGTCCTACCCTCCCATGGCAGCGGGGTCCTAGCGGAAACTAAGGGATATTAAGGCCTCCTTTTAATAGAGAACCGGACCAAAGCATTAACACATAGTGAACACATGAACTCCTCAAACTACGGTCATCACCGAGAAGTATCCCGATTATTGTCACTTCGGAGTTGTCGGATCATAACACATAATAGGTGACTATAGACTTGCAAGATAGGATCAACAACAAACATATATTCATGAAAACATAATAGGTTCAGATCTGAAATTATGGCACTTGGGCCCAAGTGACAAGCATTAAGCATAGCAAAGTCATAGCAACGTCAATCTCAGAACATAGTGGATACTAGGGATCAAACCCTAACAAAACTAACTTGATTACATGGTAAATCTCATCCAACCCATCACCGTCCAGCAAGCCTACGATGGAATTACTCACGCACGGCGGTGGCATCATGAAATTGGTGATGGAGGTTGGTTGACGATGACGACGGCGACGAATCCCCCTCTTCGGAGCCCCGAACGGACTCCAGATCAGCCCTCCCGAGAGAGATTAGGGCTTGGCGGCGGCTCTGTGTCGTAAAACGCAATGAAACTTTCTCTTTGATTTTTTTCTCTGTGAAACGGAATATATGGAGTTGGAGTTGAGGTCGGTGGAGCTCCAGGGGGCCCACGAGATAGGGGGGCGCGCCCTAGGGGGGGGGCGCCCCCTGTCTCGTGGACAGGCCCTGGGCCCCCTGGTGTATTTCTTTCGCCCAGAAATTCTTATTAATTCCAAAAGGTGCCTCCGTGGATTTTCAGGACATTCCGAGAACTTCTCTTTTCTACACATAAAACAACATCATGGCAGTTCTGCTGAAAACAGCGTCAGTCCTCGTTAGTTTCATTCAAGTCATGCAAGTTAGAGTCCAAAACAAGGGCAAAAGTGTTTGGAAAAGTAGATACGTTGGAGACGTATCACCCACCCATGTTAAGGCATCGACTCGAACTCAATCCCTCTCCCGTTTACTACACCATGGCCCCGCACATCGTAGTACTCCTACGAACCCTATCCGCCGCACACATCATCGGTTTTCTTCAAGAGGACGAGGGAGAAGCGGATTTGTAGTGGTGGCTCCTACCCTAGGGTGCCCTAGGTAGCTGCCACACGCATCATTGGTTTTCTCTTTTCTTTATACTCTTGCGCCCTAGAGTGAAATGATGGTTGCTTTGTCCGTCTAGCTTAATGTGGGAAAGGTGGGGCTTTGTAATTTGACCCCTCATCGCTCATTTACTACTACTGCGGCATTACGAACGGGGTACCTCCAAGTCCAACCGCTGCTCCGAACTGTGATTTGGTGCATCACACGTGGAACAAGACGGTGGATGAGCCACATGTCAGCCAAAGGGGTCCTGTTAAGTGTGTCGCCATTTCGTGTGCAGACTGAACCTGCTTGAGTTGCTACGCCAACACGACAGGAGTAGCATACGACTTGGTTTTGCTCCTTGGCGAATCCCGACTATATTGATCTAAAAAGATACTACTCCCTCCGTGTCGGTTTATAGGGCATGCATGTAGTTCTAGATCATCAATTTGACTAACTAAATATGAGTTACTATGTCACAAAAAGTATAGCTTTGGATTCTTAAGCGGCTGTAGTTTCTAAACATATATTGTTCATCACATAGTACTATATAGCTAGTTAAATTCTCAACCTAGAATGACGTGCATGCCATGTAAACCGAGACGGAGGTAGTAGTAAAATGAGGTGATTTTACCGAGCGGTGGGCGGGGGAGCATGGCCTGTCATGCGGTCCCACGTGTCATGATGTACCAAGGCGATGTGTGTCCCTCTTGAGGCAGAAGCAATACGTTGTTTTCTTGAAGGAAGGAGATGATGGCGAAGTGGATTCAGCGAAGTGTGAAATAATGGTTGCTTCGTCCGTTTGGTAAGGTGTGGCATTGTGATTTGACGTCTCATTGCTCATTACTACTACTGGGGCGCTACGACTGGGGTGCATCCCCCTCCCCCTGTTGTTTTGCATTGTTATTGGGTGCATGACACGTCGACCCGGTTGCTATATGGCCCACATGCCGGCAAGAGGAAGTACATAATTCATGAAAGCTAGTCTCCACTCTTTTAGTACGACGGAGGAGTACAAGACACGGCTTGGTTTTTGCTGCTTCGCGCGATCCATTGATACAAACCCGGAAAGAAAAAGGTGAGGGCAGGTGTTTTCCCACACGGCAGGCAGGGTAGTTTGGCATAGTCTGTTCGAGGCAACGAGGCAGGAAGGGAAACAAGAAAATAAAGGTTGAGCGACTTAGTTTTGGGAAATCTGATTTTATGGAGTACGTACCCACTATGGAGGTAGTACTATTTACTACTCCCTCCTTTCCGGTTTATAGGGCTCATATAAAAAAATGTTTTCCCGTTTTATAAGTCTGAAAATTCTACTCCCTCCTTTCCGGTTTACAGGGCTCAAATATGAAATCTCATCAACCAAGGCATTTTGTGAGTGGATGAATGTATCTCGTACTTTCTAAAACTACTCAAATTAAACTCATGCATTAAGTTGGATTAATTGCACTGCATGCATGCTTGGCCACTAGATGAGTTACATGCATTGGTGTGTTCCTTTTTAATTCTTGCATGCAAAGATTTAATGCATCTCAAAAACTAAAAATAAGATGAGACGAGCCCTTTAAATTGGAAAAACAAAAAAGTTGAAATAAGCCCTATAAACCGGAAAGGAGGGAGTACTAGTAGTACCATCACATGTTTGGATTTCGAGGTTCACTAAATCACCCGATGCAAGCAGTATCAAGAGAAAACTCACCAATGCATGTAGAAGTTCATGGAAATTTAGTGGTCATGCATGCATTCGTTGTAATTAATGCATCGGTAAACATAACTTCTTGAGAAAAACAAGGGTACTAATTACTTGTGCAAACTACGAAATTGATTCCACCATTTACCATCTACCTTGGTTGGGGAGATTTTGAAATTGAGCCATGAACCGGAAAGGAGGGAGTAGTAACATAGCCTAGGGGTAGCTTGCTGCACCACGGGGACTCCAAGGAAATTGTTGTAGTAATACTACTCCTACTACTAAAATACATATGTTTCAAACAATATGATAATCTCTCTAACCAAGATAGGGACCAGGAGTAACGGAAGGAGTAGTAAAATTTTCTCCTCGTCCCGCGAGCCACCGCGTGCATGGGCGAGGCAGCGGGCGTAGGCGTATTAAGCAAGCTTCTCCTCGTCCTGCGACTCTGCGAGCCACCGCACCCGTGGGGGGAGATGGCGTAATAAGCAAGCTTCTCCTCATTCTGTGAGTTGACGAGACACATCAAAAGTAATACGTAAAGGGCATCTCCAGTGTATAGAGCCTTGCCTCTAAGGTAGGCCCCACATGGTTTGCCTCTTATCAAATGAAAAAACCATAATGTATAGAGACTCTAACCAGCCTCAATGGTGGGCCCTAGCAGAAATTAAAAATATATTGATTAGCAACACATTTGTCCAATCAGTACTATTTCTCTTGTACTCCTACTTTCTTATGCTTCCTAAGGCTGGCAATTGGGACCAG
This sequence comes from Triticum dicoccoides, assembly GCF_002162155.2. NCBI lineage: Eukaryota > Viridiplantae > Streptophyta > Magnoliopsida > Poales > Poaceae > Triticum > Triticum dicoccoides. The sequence continues at coordinate 45,785,719 of NC_041383.1, forward strand.
ATGGATTGTTACATTGTTAGAGGCAGCCTCTAAGGTTAGACGCGATGCTAGCTAATATTTTGTTAGAGGCAGTTCATGCAATGTATAGAGGCCTACCTCTAAGAGCATAGAGGGCTTAGATGAAACAAAAAACATACATTATGGATGCCCTAAGTTCCTACTTTCCGGTCTAAATGACTCAATTTAAAATCCACAATGCATCCATAATAGATGTTGAGTGGTGGAATAAGTTTGTTACTTCCAAAGTTCGCAAAAGTACTGAGCATGCGAGATGGTGAACGGAGGGAGTACGATACCATTAGTACTACAGTTCTTTTAGAAGGGTTGTAGTAGTCCCTCCCATTCACATATTCACATTTCAAGCTTCAATAAAAACGTTGCGTGCAAGGATTAAGAAGAACCTCGGCAATGCATGTACTCCCTCAATCCACATAGGCTATAAAATGTGTTTTGGAGGCTAACTTTGACCACATGTTCGAGCAATAATATGACATCCAACTTACACAAATCTTACCATCAAATCCGTACGTGGTCATTATACTGCTAACACATGCATGCGTTGCAATTAGTACTTAGATAAGGTAGTAAACACTCACTATCTAGTAGGAGTAGTACTAGTAGTACTCTACACTACTACTACTATGAGGCCATCCTACTGTGTCCCGGCAGAAGACCGAGGACACCGATTATTCGTTCATATTTAGATTTGTTTTCACACAGCAAAATATCCATGAAAACAACACATGGCAAAATTTCACGGCGAACGGCAGATTTAAATATGCTGGGAGGGGTGGGGCTGGGAGGGGCTGTTTGGATCTTGCCCAGGGTAGCAAAAATATTGGAGACCCTTTTGTCCACCTGTGCCTTTGCCACTGATGAACGAGGAAGAGCTCGGGTGCTCATGCATCCTCCAGCACGCGCGTTGGAGACGAGCTCACACGAGCTGTGCTTTTTTTGTCCCACCACGCCGCCCGAGCCGGCCGCAGACCGACCAGTGACCCGCAAATTACGCCATCCAACCGTAGCCGCACAAATTCTGACAGCAACTCAACCAACTGGAGAAAATTCATGCAAACACGACGATATTTCATATAAACAATGACAGAATTCATATAAAATACCGAATTTTCATACAAACATGATGGATTTCATTACATTCAAATCAACTAAGCGCTGCTAGTCCTGAAAAGCACATGTATAATAATACCTAGCCTAAATGGTCGTCCGCCGACCATTTCTCTTCCTTGTGTCCGGCAGCACGATCACCGGACTGCCGGGAGCCCCGGAGGTATATGCTTTAGTGCAAAGGACGGCTCGCTTCCCCACCGCTCAACTGACATTGTTTGCTGATGCCAAAGCTGGAGTCTGAAGGGGGCTTCTCCGCTTCGACGAAGGCCCTCACAACAAAAGGATACGGCAAGACACTGGTTGTGTACACCGGCGTCGCCTCCGCGGTGGCCTTCATGGGACCCATGCGGCGGTGGCCTCCCATGTTCTACTTCTCCTTGATGATGGCGGCGGAAGGCGCTGGCCACCAACTCGTCGCTCTCTACACACCCGGCTTCTGTCTCTGCTTGCATGGCGTGGCCGCAGGCATGGGAGTCTCGGCCACAGAAACGGGAGACGCGGTATCAGACACGGGAGGTGCGGTATGAGGCGGCGGCGTGGCCGGCAGCGATGACGCCCGTGCTCCCTGACGTGCCGGCGTGGAGCAGCTCGCCGCTCCTCGTCGAGCTAGCCTGGGAAGGTGAGTTGTTGAACCGCGCGCTGGCTTGGGGCGGCAACTGGATCCGTCGGCCGAGGGGAGGGAGGTGGATTAGCGAGCTGCGTAGCTCATATCTGGCAGGCTTGTCGGGCCACCCAGCCGGCTTGGATGCCAGATAACTACTCTTCGTAAGCCATTGTAATAGTGGACAAAATGGTGAAGGAGGAGATAACGGAGCGGCGGAGGCGTGGGATTCTTTGCCGGCGTCTGGCCTCGTTTAAATAGGAGATTAAATAGATGGCAGACGGGAGGATCTCGGCCGGTGTTGCGCTTAATGTCGGCCCGGTCATGAACGGACGTGTGTCCAGAGTGGGTTTCTCGGCTTCCACACTGGTTTCATGCAGGCGTGTTCAGCCGGGCGTGCAGCGAGCGGCGCCCTCGACTCTAACGTACGACACCGTGCCATTTTCCATAGACGTGGGATCGTTGGGTTGCTGGCCTGCATGTTAGTGACCCAACGCAGGCAGCGCATGACAAAGGGGCTTTTGGTGGGCCAGGGCGGTCAAAAGCGGGCATTTCATAAACCGATGATTGTTCATTGAGTGTGACGTCATCTATTTCATGTAGATAAGCCTACTATATAATGTAAGAGAATTTTAAAATTTTCATATATATGTTGATAGCCCATTCGATATGTTGTGATTCATAAAGATTGCTGCAAACATCAATGTTCTGCTTATCACAGATAAGATTGATTAATACCCGTAACAATCCATGTCCTTAACAAAGGGTGGATGCACGTATAGGTTGAGCGTGTGTCTTGCATCGTGTGTTGTGTGCATGCAGGCGTGCGAGTGTTGCGTGTGTGCATGTGTACGTTTCAGTGTTGCATGCATGTGTACGTGTGTGTGTTCGTGAGTGCATGTGTACATGTCAGAGTTGCATGCATGCCTGCATGCGTGCGTGCATGTGTACGTATGCGTGAGTATTGCATGCATGCATGCAGGCGTTGCGGGCGTGTTTGTGCGCATGTGTGATGAGTTCGTATTCACCACAGTGGCTCGTGCGTGCATGCAATTAAAACGGCCGGCTCAACATATCATCACAAGACGATCCTTGTCCGCTGTGGTAGGGTGCGGGCTGCCAACCAGAGGTCTCACGACTTCGAATCCCTACCGATCATTGATTTATTACCATTTCTGTCTTTCATATACGCGCTAATGGGTGGGCCCTATGGTAATGTGCGGTGCTGAATGTGGACCGCTTGACTGGTCAATTGATCGTTGCATCAACAAATTACGGAGCTGTATGGTGAGCCAGTGGCCGTATGATCACCATAAAATTTATTTTATGAATACAGTGCAGACTCAAACTACCATTTCTTTCTTTCATATACACGCTGACAGATAGGCCCCACGATTACGCGTGCTGATGGTGCAACAGTAGTTGCGCCACGTGGAACGTTTGACTGGTCAATTGATGGTGTAATCAAGAAAATACGGAGTTGTACGGGTGAGCCAGTAACCGTATAATCATGATATGTATTTTTTAACACAGTATAGACGCAAGCGCTCATATATACGCGCAAACACTCACCACTATGAGTGCACACACGCAGACTCTACCCCTATTGGCACCTTCGAGAGAGTGAGCCAGCATATGATCTTGAGATTTTATGAAGTCACCATAGGTGACTCGTAGTCGAGGGGAATGTCTCCTCCCACTGAACGCACATTGCGGGAAAATATTGAAATTAATCCAAGATAAATGCGATCACCAGGACTTTAACCCTGGTGGGCTAGGGAAACCACTATCCTCCTAACCATCCAACCACAGGTTGGTTAGCACCACAAAATGTATTCGGTGACCGTGATGAGCTTATTCTGAAGTCTAGTGACCATATCGTGCTTTCACTTCAAATAAAATGACCGTAAGTGTTGTCAGCAAAATACGGAGTACGCATCAAATACAATGTCTGTCAGTGTCATCAACAAAACGAGGAGACGTATCATGAGCTAGATCCATATGATCACCACAAGAATGTAAACGGTGACCGTAATGAGCATATTCTGAAGTCCAGTGACCGTATAGTGCTTTTGCTTGAAATACAGTGACCGTCACGCGTGAATGTGTCAGGGGCATGTATACTTTTAGAGGGCCGAGAGATAGTTTGTATGCATACGTGAAAGTGGTGTAGAAATAGGGGGTGTCCAATGGAGACAAGGAGAGATATGTCCTTCGTTTATCTTTCCCATGACTAATATTTGAGGATAAAATATAAACATTCACAATGCAGAACAAATAATATTGGATGCACCATGCAATTAACTTTCATGTATAACATTGTACTATTGTATATGCTTATTTTCTTACTGGCCGATTGCGTGTGGGGTGTGGTGGGTACATCATTTCTAGTTGTGGTGGGTCAACGTGAGGACTCATGGGTCGGTTCCATCCTGCGCCACATAGGTTGGACCGAGACACATTATACGAACACCCATGTGGAGGACTTGGCCTACAAAATGAAGCTACCAGAGTCGTGGAGGACTCTATCCCCACTGATGGTAAGCCGACTATATATGATTTGTAACCCTAGGCCTCGAGTATGTTACAGAAGCCCGGGGGCTAGTTCATCGATAGTGTACACACACGCACAGTGCTTGGTATTCATGTGTACTTTGTACACACCCCTATCACAAATATACAGTACCAGGAGTAGGCTTTTTCCTCAACTGCAATGGCCCGGACTTGGGTAAAACTTTGCCTCGTATTACCATCCAGCCTAACAATCAGGGATGTCCTACCAAATGATCTGATGGAATCATATCTACCAACTACTAAGAGATAGGTGTGTGTTGGGGGACAATGTGTGCGAGAGAGGCCTAAAGATAATGTGCGTGCGGGAGACACGTAGGCACATATATGTGCCTATAGAGGGCTAGTAGAGACCGTGCGTGTGTATATATGCATGTGAGAGAAATAGTGTTTTCCAACTGAGATTAGTGAAAAAAGTGGTACATAGTAGTAAGAAAGAGATAGGGAGGTGTATATATATATAGGGTGTGTGTGTGTGCGTGAGACACCCTAACACCCTAGGAGAGAGTGTGAGCATGTGTGACAGAGAAATGCCGATGTATATGAAGTGTGTGCACTTATGCATTAGATAGAGAGATATATAGCGCGTGTCTGAGAACGGGCCGAGGCGTAGTGCATCTACGTGTAAAAGGCGATTCTAAGCATTAAATTAGAATATAAATGGCATTATTATTTTTGGATGAGATCATGAATTTTGCAATTTGCATATGAATGAACATCGGTCTATCAGACACCCATACTCTATTGAATTCTAGCATGTGCATGTGTTTATTTCATATTATCGATCCATAGAGTGAGAGTGGTTTGAAATCCAGACAATGCATTGCTTTTGCAATTCATATATAAACATTAATTAGTGCACTCCATGTTGTTAGTGTGAAGCACTTTATACATTTGTCACTTACAAGGATACATTCCAAATCGCTAGCTAAAAAATAGAATACATGTTGGATTCAACATAAAGGGGGTTTCAAAGATTCAAATTCATAGGAAGTGCATTCATCTATTTGAATCCGAGATAATGGCATTTGTAAATCAGATCTAAAAGGGGGCACCAATCTTTGTTGTGCGTTTGAACATGCTATATATTCATATGCATGTCTAACTATTTTTTTGCAACCAAGGAGATTATATCTGGAACCATGCATGAACTGAGGTAAGTTGCATATTTTTTAATATATACTCATGTACAATGTATATTCAAATGTACCCCTTCCATTCCAAAATAATCGTAGTTTCGGGATTTTCAGGACTCAATATTTGTGAAGTTTGACAAATCCTGAAAGTTCAATTCAAGAGAACCAAAAACGTTAATTCTTCTACTCCCAAATATTGGACAAATCGCCAAATAAGCCTCTGGTCCCCCGAAACCGCGCGACACTAATGTTTGGTGGTAGGAAATTATTGTCCTGACTCTGGTCCGTGTAGCCTATCGGCCCGATGTCCAAAGGTCTAAACCGGGGTAGGTATATAACTTCACCAAGATGCTGGTCTCAAACACCTCCGAGAAGCATTCATATGTCGTGGGTGCCTAAACACCCATGCGCTTGGCCGAAATCTATCCCATCCACCATTTGGGACACCTGAGATTACTGTCCTACCCCCGACCCGCAATATGTCTGAAATTTTAGATGGGGGCAAAGTTTGTAACTTCCCCCAAATTTCAAAAAAGTGTGTCCCCCCTCCTTTTCCCCATTTTATACTCGTCAAAACGCCCTCTCCACCAGCCGCGAAACCCGAGCCTCCTTCGTCCTCCACCCCATCGCGCCCAATCCACCGCTGCCCTCCTCCATCACGTCGGAGCCAGTACCCCGACATTGTCGTCCAATGCAACCGCAACCGCAACACCCTCAAGGACTTAGCAGCTCAAGCCAAGGCAGAGATGCCTGCGCAACGCCGACGCCGACCTGCGCCGTACCAGAACCACTTCGACCACACCGTCCTGCGCCTCACCACTGCCGCTCCAGTATTGCAACCGTCCATCGCACCAGAGCTGTTCCCGCTGTTGGAAATATGCCCTAGAGGCAATAATAAAATGGTTATTATTATATGTCCTTGTTCACGATAATTGTCTATTATTCATGCTATAATTGTATTAACTGGAAACCATAATACATGTGTGAATACATAGACCACAACATGTCCCTAGTGAGCCTCTAGTTGACTGGCTCGTTGATCAATAGATGGTTATGGTTTCCTGACCATGGACATTGGATGTCATTGATAACGGGATCACATCATTAGGAGAATGATGTGATGGACAAGACCCAATCCTAAGCATAGCACAAGATCATGTAGTTCGTTTGCTAAGAGCTTTTCTAATGTCAAGTATCATTTCCTTAGACCATGAGATTGTGCAACTCCTGGATACTGTAGGAATGATTTGGGTGTACCGAATGTCACAATGTAACTGGGTGGCTATAAAGGTGCACTACAGGTATCTCCGAAAGTGTCTGTTGAGTTGGCACGAATCGAGACTGGGATTTGTCACTTCGTATGACGGAGAGGTATCTCTGGGCTCACTCGGTATTGCATCATCATAATGAGATCAATGTGACTAAGTAGTTAGTCATGGGATCATGCATTACGGAACGAGTAAAGTGACTTGCCGGTAACGAGATTGAACGAGGTATTGGGATACCGACGATCGAATCTCGGGCAAGTAACGTACAGATTGACAAAGGGAATTGCATACGGGATTGCTTGAATCCCCGACATCGTGGTTCATCCGATGAGATCATCGTGGACCATGTGGGAGCCAACATGGGTATCCAGATCCTGTTGTTGGTTATTAGTCGGAGATATGTCTCGGTCATGTCTGCATGATTCCCGAACCCGTAGGGTCTACACACTTAAGGTTCGGTGACGCTAGAGTTGTTATGGCAATTAGTATGTGGTTACCGAATGTTGTTCGGAGTCCAGGATGAGATCCCAGACGTCACGAGGAGTTCCGGAATGGTCCGGAGGTGAAGATTTATATATGGGAAGTCCAGTTTCAATCACCGGAATGGTTTCGGGGGTTATCGGTATTGCACCGGGACCACCGAAAGGTGTCGGGAGGTCCACCAGGTGGGGCCACCTTCCCTGGGGGACTTAATGGGCTGAATATGGGAGGGAACCAGCCCCCTAGTGGGCTGGTGCACCCCCCCCCCAAGGGCCCAAGGCGCCTAGGGTTTGTAAACCCTAGGGGAGGGGGCGCCTCCACCTTGCTTGGGGGGCAAGTCTCCCCTCCTGGCCGCGCCCCCCTCTAGATGGGATCTAGAGGGGCCGGCTCCCTCTCCCCTTCACCCTATAAATAGATGGGGGTGGGAGGGCTGCAGCACCCTTGCTTTTGGCGCAGCCCCTCCCTCCTCCAACTCTTCCTCCTACTCCGTAGTGCTTGGCGAAGCCCTGCAGGAATACCACGAGCTCCACCACCACTATGCCGTCGTGCTATCGGAGTTCTCCCTCAACTTCTCCTCTCCCCTTGATGGATCAAGAGGGAGGAGACGTCCCCGGACAGTACATGTGTTGAACATGGAGGCGCCGTCCATTCGGCGCTAGATCGAATCTTCCACGATTTGAATCGTCGCGAGTACGACTCCATCAACCGCGTTCTTGTAACGCTTCCGCTTAGCGATATTCAAGGGTATGAAGATGCACTCCCTCTCTCTCTTGTTGCTAGAATCTCCATAGATTGATCTTGGTGATGCATAGAAATTTTTGAATTTCTGCTACGTTCCCCAACACCCGCTACGCCGTCGTTCGCCGCCTCAGATCTGGTTCCCCGCCGCCGACAGACGACCACCGCACCACACTCAGCAACTTGGCCATGGGTTCATCCAAGGCTCCACCATCCTCCACAACTTCTCATTTCCAGTGAAGCACAAGAAGATCGTTGGAAAAACAGAAGGAGGACACAACACTGCCAGCAGAAAGAGGTACTCCTCTTCCCTTATTCGTGCAAATCTTACATCTCTGTTCACACCGTATTCATCCCACAAAAGAAACTAGTTGAGCAATTCTTACTGCATCTTCTCAGTGACACTAAATGCACAAGGTTTCCTCCCATTTACTATTTCACCTTGGCTAGAGGTCAGTAGCCTGACTAGATTTCAATTCAGAGTCAGTTGATTCACAATTAAAAAATCAGCACCAGCTTAGGCGCACGGAGCACCTAGTCTGCATGTTCGCCGGGGAAGCGCCGCATCGGTGTCTATCATAGGGGTGTGGGGAGCAAGAGCTGCTTGCGCCCGATATGGAGGTCGGCGGGGCTTGAAGGGATGGCCGGGGGGCGGTGCCAAGCACGGCGGTGTGGTGAGGTCGAGGGGAGGGCAGAGGCATGGGACTGGACCGGTGATCGCTAGCGTTTCGAGGAAGATCGTCAACACTGATGGCTGGAGGTAGATGAAGGTGATCTGCCTGTCCTTTCTACATCGAACGGTACAGAAAAAACGGACTAACCTATTTTTTCAGTCGACTATTATTTTCATAGGACCACACCTTGTGGTGTGCTGGAGGAGCATATGCATTTCCCAGCCATCCCTGTGCTCATATTTCAAAATCCTAGAATCTAGTAATTTCGTGTGACATGCATGTTGTAGAGCTATCATATGTCTCCCATCATTTATTTCTCACCGACCTGCTATCTGCTACTTTTATACTGTACCACTTGTGCACATACTTCACCCATACTCACACTATTGTTTTTTTATGCATGGGTGTTTCAAACTCTGACACAGTGTTGATGAATACACAAAAGAAAAGACAGAAGTCGCTCCAGTGTAATTCGAAGATAAGCACTAAGCGTTTCAGCGCTCTAAAGGGTTTAGTGTGAGCAGATGGAGACAGTAAACGAGCTCTGCAGTTGATGATCTCAATTGCCACACACAACCATCCCAGGTGTTTGCTTTAACTTCGTGTTGTCAAATGGGGTTGCATGTTGCATATGGTGTCTAGCTTGTATTGCTTCGAATTTGGTTAAATTCCATCTGCTTACTTTACACATTATACCTTTGATAATGACATGCCTTCCTGTTTTTGATACATACTACATATGTATATAACCATGTCCGTACATCAAACTAATGCTCTTTTGTATCCCTCATCAATCACTTATGATGAGACAGTCACCCCAGTGGGTTACTATGAGATGCGCTACTCGTTTAAAGAGTGCAGGGTCATCCTCCCGACATGATTCTCAAGAAATAGCAAGGCTAAATGAAAATAGTCAACATAGCTCTCTAGTTGATAACCGCAATTCCCCTACACCACCATCGAAGGTACTTGCCCTTACTTGGCAATGTGATATGTGGTTGCATGTTGCATATGGTGTCTACCTTGTAATGCTTCAAATTGGGGTAAATTGCATCTGCTTAGTTAACACATTATACCTGTGAATATGACACGCCTTCCTGTTTTTGGTACATATTATGTCTTTCTATTAACCATGTTCTTACATCATACTACTTTTCTTATGTATCCCTCATCAATCACTTCTGACAACACACCTTCAAGTTGACAGTGTAATATTGGTTGCATCTTGCATATCATTTCAAACATGTATTGCCTCTAATTTGTTGAAGTGCCACTTATAATGAGACACATCTAACTTGGTAGAGTGATTTTGGTTGGATCTTTCATATGGTGTCTAGATTGTATTGTTTCCAATTTGTTGAAATGCCTTGTGCTTAGCGTTTTTCGTACATATTCCATCCTCCTACAATGTGGCTGCCTTACATAAAAGTTGTGTTCATCAGTATCATGCATCAACAAATTTGGAAGTGTGAATTTTATTCCTTTTTCTTGTGTGTTTACTTGACAAGGCAAAATCTTAAATGATGAAGGCACGGAATGATGGTGGTCCTCTGGAGCAACCGAAAGAGACGATCTCTGCAGATTCTCCTGCTACTCCTACTGCGGTGCAAGTTCCAAATCTCATCTCCCCTACTCCACAGCCCCAGATGCTTGCTCTTACATAGTAGTGTGATATTTGCTTGCATGTTGCATATGGTGCCTAGCTTGTATTGCTCCTAATTTGTTAAATTGCATCTCCTTAGCTTACACATTATACATATGAATATGACACGCCTTCCTGTTTTTGGTGCATACTACATCTGCCTATCACACCATGTTCTTACATCAAACTACTGTTCTTGTGTATCCTGCATCTATCACTTATGATGAGACAGTCACACCCGTGGCTTAGTATGAGACGGGCTACTCTTATAAAGAGTGCAGTTTCATCCTCCCATATGATTCTCAAGAAACAACAAGCCTAAATGAATATATTGAACGTAGCTATGTACTTGAAGACCTCATTTCCCCTACACCACCATCGCAGGTGCTTGCTCTAAATTCGCACTGTGATATGTGGGTGCATGTTGCATAATGTGTCTAGCTTGTAATGCTTCTAATTAGGGTTAATTGCATTTGCTTAGTTTACACATTATACCTGTGAATATGACATGCCTTCCTATTTTTGGTACATACTACACCTATCTGTTAACCATGTTCTTACATGAAACTACCTCTCTTCTGTATCCTACATCAATCACTTACGATGAGACAGCTTTATTTGCTGCATATTGCATATGATTTCTAGCCCGTTGCCATGTATTGCTTCTAATTTGGTCAAATACATTTATGAGGCCACCCTTTTAATTTGGTAGAGTGATATTGGTTTCATCTTTCATATGGTTTCGAGCTTGCATTGCTTCTAAGTAGTTCAAACACCTTGTGCTTAGTTTACACTTTATACATCATACATGTTAATATGTCATGCCGTCCTGCTTTTCATACATATTCCATCCTCCTATCATGCGGTTGCCTTACATGAAAGTAGTGTTCGTTAGTATCATGCATCAATGAGTTCTGAAGAGCAAATTTTATTCCTTTTTCTTGTGGGTTTGACTTGACAAGGAAAAATCAAAAAGAGGAAGGAAAAGAGTAAGGAAGGTGATGATGGTGGTCCTCTGCAGCAACGTAAACAAAGCATCTATACGGATTCTCCTTGTACTGCTAGTGCATTACAAGTTCCAAGTCTCCGCTCCCCTACTCCACCATCCAAGGTGCTTGCTCTAACTTGGCAGTGTAATATCTGGTTGCATGTTGCATATAGTGTCTAGCTTGTATTGCTTCTAATTAGTGTAAACTGCGTCTACTTAGCTTACACATGATACGTGTGAAGATGACACGCCTTCCTATTTTTGGTATATACTATATATGTCTATCACACCATGTTCTTACATGAAACTACTCTCCTTTTGTATCCTGCATCAGTCACTTATGATGGGACTCCTTTAAGTTGGCAGTGTGATATTAGTTTGCGTCTTGAATATGATTTCTAGCATGTAGTGCTTCTAGTTTGATGAATGCCACCTATGACAAGACAATTTTAACTTGGTAGAGTGATATTGATTGCACCTTCCATATGGTGTCTAGCTTGCAGTGCTTCTAATTTGTTGAAGTGCCTTCTGCTTAGTTACTACATCATAGGTGTGCATATGTCAAGTCGTCTAGTTTTTCGTACATATTCCATCCTCATATCATGACTTTGCCTTTCATCAGAGTAGTGTTTGTCAGTATCATGCATGAATGAGTTCTGATGAGCAATTTTTATTCCTTTTTCTTGTCGGTTTGACCTCACAATGCAAAATCAGTAAAGCAGAAGGAAATTGGTAAGGCATTGGATGATGGTAGTCCTCCCGATCAACTGAAATGGAGGGCCTATACAGATTCTACTCTACCATCCTCCCAACAAGATTCGCAAGACAATGCAAGGCTAGACAGTCAACGTAGTTGTGTAGATGATGAGCACATCTCCCCTACTCCACCATCACAGGTGCTTGCTCTATCTTGGAACTATTATATGTGGTTGTGTGTTCCGTACGATGTCTAGTTTGTATTGCTTCTGATTTTGTTGAATTGCATCTGATTACTTTACACATAATGCCTGTGAATATGACACGTGTTCCTATTTCTAGAACATACTATATCTGATCACACCATGTTCTTACATCAGACTACTGTTCTTGCATATCCCGCATCAGTCACTTATGATAAGGCACCTTTAAGTCGCCACTATGATATTGGTTGCATCTTGCATATGATTTCTAGCATGTACTGCTTCTAATTTGTTGAAACGCTAGACAATTTGAACTTGGCAGAGTGATATTGGTTGCATCTTTCATATGGTGTCTAGCTTGCAGTGCTTCTAATTTGTTGAAATGCCTTCTGCTTAGTTACCACATAATAGGTGTGAATATGTCACGTCGTCCTGTTTTTCGTACATATTCCATCCTCGTATCATGTGTTTGTCTTTCATCTGAGTAGTGTCCGTCAGTATCATGCATGAATGACTTCTGAAGAGCGAATTTTATTCCTTTTTCTTATCGGTTTGACTTCACAATGCAAAATCAATATAGCTGAAGGAAATTACTATGGTAGCGGATGATGGTGGTCCTTCAGAGCAACTCAAACAGAGGGTCTCTACAGAATCTACTCCGCCATCCTCCCGACAAGATTCGCAAGACAACACAAGGCTAGACAGTCAACGTAGTTGTGTAGATGATGAGCACATCTCCCCTACTCCACCATCATAGGTGCTTGCTCTATCTTGGAACTGTTATAAGTAGTTGCGTGTTCCGTATGATGTCTAGTTTGTATTGCTTCTAATTTTGTTGGATTGCATCTGCATAGCTTACAACTTATACCTGCAACAATCACTTACCCATAAGACACATTTAACTTGGGAGTGTGATGTAGGTCGCATCTTGCATTGTCTTCTAGGTTGTACTGCTTCTAATTTCTTGAAATGACACTTACGACGAGACACTTTTTACCTGATAGAGTGATATTGGTTGCATGTTCATATGGTGCCTAGCTTTCATTTCTTCTAATTTTGTTGAAATGCATTCTGCTTACTGTTTTTCATACATATTATGTCCTCCTATCGTACCTGTGAATACACAATGCTGTCTTTTTTTAAATATTTCATCCTCCTATCCTGCACTTGCCTTACATCAAAGTAGTGTTCATTTGTATCATGCATCAACCAGTTATGTAGAGCTAATTTTATTCATCTTCTTGTGGTTTTGACTTCATAAGGCAATATTAGAAAAGAGGAAGGAAAAGAGTAAGTTAGGGGATGTAGGTGGTCCTTCGGACCAACGCAAATAGAGACTCTCTAGATTTGCCACTGCTACTGCTAATGCAGTTGAAGTCCCAAGTCTACATGGTGAGTTCATCTCCCGTACTCCACCATCGCAGGTGCTTGCTCTAAGTTGACAGTGTGATAATTGGTTTCATGTTGCATATGTTGTCTAGCCTGTATTTCTTCTATTTTGATTAAATTTCACCTGCTGGGTATATACGTTATACATGTGCATATAACATGCCTTTCTATGTCTAGAATACATTGCATCTATCTATCATACCATGTTCTTACATCAAAGTACTGCTGTTGTGTATCCCGCATCAGTCACTCATGATTGGACGCTTTTTACATGGCAGTTTGATAGTGGTTGCATCTTGCATTGATTTCTAGGTTGTACTACTTCTAATTTTTCGAAATGACACTTATGACAAGCCACTTTTAACTTGGCAGAGTGATATTGGTTGCATCTTCCATATGGTGCCTAGCTCGCATTACTTCTATTTTCTTGAAAATCTTTCTGCTTAGTTTACATATCAAAGCTATGAATATGTCACGCCGTCCTATTTTTTTTACATATTCCATCCTCATGCGGTTGTCTTACATCAAAGTATTGCTTGTCTGTACGATGCATCAATGAGTTCAAAAGAGCGATTTTATTCTTTTGTGTTGTGGGTACGGCTTGACATGGCAAAGTCAAAAAAGAGCAAGGAAAAGAATATAGTAGGGAATGGTGTTACTCGTCGGGTGCAACAGAAAATGATCTTCCCTTGAGATTCTGTTGGTACTTATAGTGCAGTAGAAGGTCCAAGTCCACCGGCTAAATCTACAAACACAGTATCACCTGCTCCACCAGCTGCAACATCCGCTTCAACTGTACCGGCATCTCAACGAGTTAATCGTTCGTTTGCTCCGCAACTGGCCAGTTCCCAAGCTGCCTTCACACTTAACACTACTTCTGAAGCACTGCTGACACAATAGGACTTGGCAAGATCAGATGAACCTCATGAGCATCAACACCAAGACGATACCTGACCGAGTCAAGTTGCAGTTGCATGCTCCATTATATGTACTCTCACAGTTTGATGTGCACAAACACTTTCCATATTCGTTGTTGAACTAGCACCATGGCATAAGCGGAAACAGACATCAGGGATAATGCTTGACAGATTAACAAAATCTAAAGGAGGAAGAATGGAGATCCATTTTGAGGCAGGTTTAAGAAGGCCACGTGATGCTACACAGCCAGCCAACTTAGTATTAGAGGCAGCCGTTGCCATTAGGTGCCATGCACGTATCCTCCCAACGTGGATCCAGTACAGGAATGAGAAATACAATACCGAGTTGAACACCTGCCTTGACCATTTATCCGTAAGTAATGTTATTCATCGCATTTTGTAATATTGTCTTGCTCTATCCCATACTTTATAGCTTCCTCCTAATAAGACTCACATTCTTTTTTCAACAGATGAGGTTCAAGTTGGATCCAAAATATGATGCAACTAAACAAGCATGTACTCATGTTTTTTAGTCTGCTCTGCGACAGTATCGGTATCACCTTAGAAAAACTCACTTTGAAGGCAAGGCTAACAATGAAATCGCCCAAATATCTCCAGTGGAATATATTACAGATGAAGACTGGAAACCATTGTTAAACACTTGTCTGATCCAAAGTATCAGGTAGGGTATATGTATTTGATCAGATCACATATTGAACTTGTATTTACGTATGTGCCTTACAAGTGTATCTTCTTCTAGGCTAACTGTTTGAAGAACAAGACAAACCGTTCTAAAGTGAAATTCCAACAGACAACAGGATCTAGTAGCTATATTGCACACTGCGAGGCTCTTGTAAATAGCTGCTACTTCCTTCTTTTTTCTGTTCCATATTATCGTATCTATATTAACTTGTTCCAAATACAGAGGAAAGCCCGTGCGGAACAAAAAGAATCTGAACCGAATGCAGTGCAAATCTTCAAGGATTGCCACACCAGCAAGATGAAGGGCATGAACACTCCAGTTCAAGCCGCTGTTGTAAGTCCTTACTCCTCCTGCCTTTGAACTGCTTGTTACTGTGACGTGTTCAGTTAAATGCTTGGTTTGTAGCCAATGTCAGTTACTCTGTTCACTTTTATACACAGTTGTCTTAACGTATCATTTCACCTTACACAGTTTAAAAGAGAGGAAGGATGTTCTTTTGGTCTTGATCTATAATCTAGTTGTGATGTTCACGTGCCCACACAATGATACAATAACTGTTTGTTTGATATCTGTTTGCCCATGATATGAATGATGTCATACTATGTTCATCCTACTTTAAACCATGTCTCTTTATCCTTACATGTCAACGAATGTGAGGAAATAGATAATAGAGTAGGCATGCTACAGGGACATATGTTTCGAAAGTGATTTTATAGTTGGCACTACAATACATGCTAATGTATTACAGCAGTTCACTAAAATAAGTTATGTATAAACGCGAAACCTACTTTGTTTGTTTTTGTCTCATTAGTAACTTATCTGGTACACTAATCTACAACTTTAAACTTTCAGCAAGCTACGGAACAAATGATTGAACAGCCACAACCACGTGAAGCTGACGAGGCTACCATAGGCACAATGTCACCTCTTGCTGAAGTCCGTCAGTATCTCTCCACTAACAGTGCAAAAAGCACCTTCCTACGTAATTCTGGGTTGGTTGTCAAGGTAACCTCAATCAAATCGCCTACTGAACAAAATCTTCTGGCTAGATAGAGTGATATATCTGTGCTCCAGACACAAGTCCAATCCCTAGTGGACGTCATTTCGGAAATAAGAACAATGGTTGACAAATGTCGTGAAGATATGAATGGTTTTCAAACCAGACTATCAGACATTTGCTTCGTTGTTTAAGAGCAATGGCGGAAAAAGGGGATGGTCATGCTGCTCCATCAGATTCTACAGCTTGAAACATTAGCACTCAGGTCAAATGATCTGGGCTTCTATACCTCTGATGGTGCTTTTATCTGCAAGGACTGTAAACTTTATACCAACAGGCCTTTTGTTGTATGGCTGGAATTTATTTTATTGTGATGCAGCATTGATCGTGCTGCCAAAGGCTGTAGAAATTATGATGCTATTTTTGTATAGTGTAGGTTTATCTTAGTAATGTATTCGGCCAAAAGCTTCATAGGAGCCCAACGTGCCAACATTTGCTAGGCCCATTCCAATTGGGCTAAAAACGATTATGGGCCGTAATTTGCATGTACCCACTAAAAATATCTAGGCCTAAATCAACATAAGCTTTCATATTTTTGGTAAGCCTAAGCACCTAGTGGGCCTTAAACAGGCCTAAACATAATTTGGGCCCTCAGAACAATAGGCCGTTAACATGTGTAAATGTCTCGAGCCCATAAATAACATGGGCCTTTGATAGGCCAAAACTGAGATTGGGCCCTGATTGTGCCAAATAACCCACTGGTCATTAGCAGGCCTAAATGTATCTCAACACGTGTTGGCCCATTTACAATGCGGATCGTTCACAGGCCGAAATTCAGATGGGTTGTAAATGCGCTGACCTACTATACGGGCCTTCAACAGGCCATAAGTTCGGTCGGGCTTGATTAGTATCAGTTTTATATGGGTCGTTAATGTGACATTGGGCCATATATGGCCCATGGATTTCATCCGACGTTAACAGGCCGAAATTCACAACAGGTTGGAAGTGGCCCAAATCTCACTAGTAGAAAAAGGGTCAAATGTGAGACGCATTAGTCCCGGTTTGTAACAAAACCGGCACTAATGTGTCCATTAGTGCCGGTTCCAACGGCTAGGCGGGAGGAGCTCTTTAGTACCGGTTCGTGGCAAACCTTTAGCACCGGTTTGTGCCACGAACCGGTACTAAAGAAAGTGGTGGCAGGATGTTGTCAGAGTGGGGCCCTTCCAGCACCTTTAGTACTGGTTCGTGGCACGAACCGGTACTAAAGGTCGTCCTACATAAACCCTTCGTCCACCCGCACTCTGTTCTTCCCCCTTTCCCCTCTCCCTCTCCTCTGTTCTTCCCTTCTTCCTCTCGAGTTCATCACAAAATTTGCCCCAAATTTGTCAAGATTTGCAGGCCCCCATCCATTCAAATGATCACCAAGGTTAGCAACTTTGTCCTTTCATCTCTCATTGCTAGATTAGCTCTTGCATTGGTTTATATAGTGATTAATTGTGGGTTTTAGTAATTTGGGAGGAATTATATGTGGTAGTATTTGATTTATATGCAATTTGAGGTCAAAATAACACTTAGTTTGCATATGTAGGTGTGGTTTACTTAGTGCCTTCTAAATCTCTGTCGTAACCACCGTCGATCGCCCGCACTGTCCCGTCGCCGGCACCACCTTGTGGTGAACCTCTTGTTCATGAAATTTTATATAAAAAATTGATGTTTGTGTGATTTGGATATATAGTTACTCGTATAATAATTATCTTACCCGTACGTTGTTTGTTATACATAGTGCCATGGTTTTGATATCCGTCCCTGTCGGCCCTCGTCCTTGTTATGATTCGGATGTGGTATATTCTCTTTTAAAACTATTTGTTGCATTTCGTGTTTATGACAAATTATGCCCATCAAGTTGACATAGATATTTTTATCTAGGAGGTATGTGAACCGGAAATTCCAACCGACCCTATTGTCGAGAGGTTAAATTTAGTTGGAAGAGAAAACGAGTACTTGAAAGAAAAATTGAAAAGAATTGAGGGGGAGAAGATGGAATTGGAGTTGCATGTTGCCAATGTCGTCGATGATCACAAGATCAAGATGGAGAAAATGCACTTGAAGATTAGAAAGATTAGAAAATATGCCATCGATAGTGAGGCTTGGTATCATTATGCTGTTGGATCAATTGTTACCTTAGTTGCGATCTTGATCGCATTTGTTGTTGCATTTAAATGCTTTAGCTAGAGAGTTATTTGTTTGTTGCATTTAAGTGTTGTATGAACTTTATGTATGAACTTGTATTAATTTGGTCTATTCGGTGTTGTGTAATGAAGATGAGCCAGCAATGGATGTAGGATGACCGATGCTCTCCCCAGTTTGTTGAGGGCGTGCATACTTTTCTGCTTGCGGCTGAGGCAAACAAGCGGGCGGATGGTTTTATGCCTTGTCCATGTGCTGGCTGTAAGAATGGTCGCAATTACTCTACGTCAAGAACCATTCACGTCCACCTGTTTGAGTCCGGTTTCATGCCCCACTATAATGTTTGGACCAAGCACGGAGAAAGAGGGGTTATGATGGAAGACAATGAAGAAGAAGAGGACGACGACATCTATCCTGGCCATGGGTTCCCTAAATACGATGATACAACAATGGGGGAAGAAGCTGAGTCGGTAATGCAGGAAGAAGCTGAGCCGGCAATGCGGGAAGAAGCTGAAGAAGAGGCATCAGATGAGCCCGTTGATGATCTAGGTCGGGCCATTGCCGATGCAAAGAGAAACTGCGCAAGTGATTTGGAGAAGAAGAAGTTGTAGCGCATGTTAGAGGATCACAAAAAATTGTTGTACCTGAATTGCGTAGGTGACAAGAAAAAGCTGGGCACCACACTGGAATTGCTGCAATGGAAGGCAGAGAATGGTGTATCTGACAAGGGATTTGGAAAGTTGCTGGTAATGATAAAGGATATGCTTCCAAAGGACAACGAATTGCCCGAGAGTACATACGAAGCAAAGAAGGATGTCTGCCCTCTAGGGTTAGAGGTGCAGAAGATACATGCATGCCCTAATGATTGCATCCTCTACCGCGGTGAGTACGAGGATTTGAACGCTTGCCCGGTATGTGGTGCATTGCGCTATAAGATCAGCTGCGATGACCCTGGTGATGTCGAGGGTGAGCGCCCCAGGAAGAAGATTCCTGCCAAGGTGATGTGGTATTCTCCTATAATACCACGGTTGAAATGTTTGTTCCAAAACAAAGAGCATGCCAAGGCGATGCGATGGCACAGAGAAGACCGTAAGAAAGACGAAAAGTTGAGAGTAACCGCTGACGGGTCGCAGTGGAGAAAAATCGAAAGAAAGTACGGGAAGGAGTTTGCAGATGATGCAAGGAGCGTATGGTTTGGTCTAAGCGCAGATGGCATTAATCCTTTTGGGGAGCAGAGCAGCAACCATAGCACCTGGCCTGTGACTCTATGTTTGTATAACCTTCCTCCTTGGTTGTGCATGAAGCGGAAGTTCATTATGATGCCAGTGCTCATCCAAGGCCCTAAGCAACCCGGCAACGACATTGATGTGTACCGGCCATTAGTTGAAGAACTCTTACAACTGTGGAATGGAATAGGTGTACGTGCATGGGATGAGCACATGGGGGAATAATTTGACCTAAAGGCGTTGCTGTTCGTGACCATCAATGATTGGCCTGCTCTCGGTAACCTTTCAGGACAGACAAACAAGGGATACTGCGGATGCACGCACTGTTTCGATGATACCGACAGTATATATTTGAACAGTTGTAAGAAGAATGTGTACCTGGGACATCGTCGATTTCTTCCGAGCAGGCATCCCGTAAGAAAGAAAGGCAAGCATTTCAAAGGTGAGGCGGATCACCGAACGAAACCTCGCCACCGTACTGGTGCTGATGTACATGATATGGTCAAGGATTTGAAGGTGATATCTGGAAAGGGTCTTGGCGGACAACCTGTTCCGAAGGACGCTGACGGATGCGCACCCATGTGGAAGAAGAAATCTATATTTTGGGACCTGCCATATTGGAAAGACCTAGAGGTCCGCTCCGCAATCGACGTGATGCACGTGACGAAGAATCTTTGCGTGACCCTGCTTGGCTTCTTGGGCGTGTATGGGAAGACAAAAGATACACCTAAGGCACGGGAGGACCAGCAACGTATGCACGGAGAAGACGGCATACATCAGGGTCATGCAAGCTACGCTCTTACCAAAGAAGAGAAGGAAATCTTCTTTGAATGTCTGCTCAGTATTAGGTACCGTCTGGCTTCTCGTCGAATATAAAGGGAATAATAAACATGGCAGAGAAAAAGTTCCAGAACCTAAAGTCTCATGACTGCCACGTGATTATGACGCAACTGCTTCCGGTTGCATTGAGGGGGCTTCTACCGGAAAACGTTCGATTAGCCATTGTGAAGCTATGTGCATTTCTCAATGCAATCTCTCAGAAGGTAATCGATCCAGAAACCATACGAAGGTTACAGAATGATTTGGTGTAATGTCTTGTCAGTTTCGAGTTGGTGTTCCCACCATCCTTCTTCAACATCATGACGCATGTCCTAGTTCACCTATGCGAAGAGATTAACGTTTTGGGTCCTGTATTTCTACACAATATGTTCCCCTTTGAGAGGTTCATGGGAGTCTTAAAGAAATATGTTCATAAACGTGCTAGGCCAGAAGGAAGCATCTCCAAGGGCCATCAAAATGAGGAGGTCATTGAGTTTTGTATTGACTTTATTCCTGACCTTAAGCCGATTGGTGTTCCTGAATCGCGGCATAAGGGCAGACTGGATGGAAAAGGCACGCTAGGAGGGGAACAAATAATATGTATGGACGGACATTCTCTCACTGAAGCACACTACACAGTTCTACAGAATTCCGCCTTGGTGGCTCCGTATATGGATGAACACAAGAATTTGCTACGCTCCAAATACCCGGAGCGGTCTGATGACTGGATTACACGTGAACAAACCAGGAGTTTCGCCAGCTGGTTGCAGACACGTACCATGCATGACACCTCTATTGAAGATGACCTGTACTTGTTGTCCCAGTTACCATCTTCGAATATAATGACTTTCAAAGGGTACGAGATAAATGGTAATACATTTTACACGATCGCCCAAGATAAGAAGAGCACCAACCAAAACAGTGGTGTCCGCTTTGATGCAGAAACCAAGACGGGAAAGGAAATATATTATGGTTATATACAGGACATATGGGAACTTGACTATCGACATGGTTTAAAGGTCCCTTTGTTTCGGTGCAAATGGGTCAATATGATACGAGGCGGGGTAACGGAAGACCCGCAGTACGGAATGACAACAGTGGATCTCAACAATCTTGCGTATGCAGACGAACCATTCGTCCTAGCCAATGATGTGGCACAGGTTTTCTATGTGAAGGACATGTCTACCAAGCCAAGAAAAGGAAAAGATAAGGAAGCGAATGCATCGTACGATGAGCCAAAGCGGCACATAGTTCTTTCTGGGAAGAGAAACATAGCGGGAGTGGATGACAAGACAGACAAGTCAGAAGATTATGAAAAGTTTGATGAAATTGCTCCATTCACAGTGAATATTGACCCGAGCATCCCGTTAAATGATGAAGATTTTCCATGGTTACGGCGCAAAGGGACACACGCGAAGAAAAAGTTTCACACCCAAAGATCTGGGATGTGATCGGCTTCACTATCATCACTTTCTTCTGTGTTTCACACCCAGAGGGGAATCTCTGTAATAGTTAGGGTAGTTATGTGTTTTGGCATTTGAAACACGAAGAAATTTTATGTGCAAACAAATTCTTTCATGCCTTTACTGATTTTTAAAGTTAAGTTATTCACAAACTAGTGATTCCACTAATTTCAAATAATTCAAAATTTAAACTATTCAAATTTGAAAACTACGGGCACTAACAGAAAGTTTGTAATTTTTTGTACCTAAAGCAAAAATATTCACAAAGAAACTCTAAATACGCAAAAAACAACACAAAAATAAATAAAGCAAAAAAAATAAAAAAAGCCCTCCTACTAGGCCAGAGCGGCCTGCATACGACTAGAAACCCAACCTGTCGTTGGGCCAGGATGCAGGCCCGCAAAGGCCAAGTAGGCCCACAGGGCAGCAAAGAACACGTAGGCCCAGTAAGCCTGCTTTGGAGAGGAGCTCGAGAGAGCGACCGCACGGGGGTTTATAAACCAGTGCGGTCGCCCCTCGGCTAGCGAGGTGGGACTAAACTTGCCGCACCGCACCTGCGCCAGCGCACCCCCTTTAGTACCGGGTCGTGGCACAAACCGGTACTAAAGGGGGGGCCTTTAGTACCGGTTTGTGCCACCACCCGGTACTAAAGGGGGTCGCTTCCCGCCGCTTGGGCTGGCCAAAACTAGCCTTTAGTACCGGTTGGTGGCTCCAACCGGTACTAAAGGTGCCTTCTATATATACAACACTTCGAAAAATTTCATTCTCCCTTTGTTTCTTCCTCTGTTTCCCCACCGCCCGCCCCGATCGATCGACGCCGTCACCGACCCCGTCGCCGTCGCCGCCCCCGTCCCCGTCGCCGTCGCCGCCCCCGTCCCCGTCGCCGCCCTCGTCTCCGTCGCCGCCCCGGGCCCGTCCCCGTCGCGCCGTCCCTGCGGCGCCGCCCCTGCATCACGCCCCGGCCCGTCGCTGCCCCCGGTCGTCGCCTCGCCGTCACCGTCGCCCCGCTGTGAGCTCTCCCCCTCTAACCCCTCTCCCTCGCCCCCGGCGGCCACCATGGGCGCCGCCCCTCCCCGAGCCCATACACACACACACAAGCATGATGAACACACACACACACACACACGTATATATGTATGAATGCATGTATATATTAGTATATACGTATTTTGTATGTTTAATTAGTTTAGATTTTTTAGATTATTGTTTTTTCACTAGTATATATGTATGAATGCATGTTAGATGGATATAATTAGTGTTTAATTAGTATGGAATTTTTTTATATAATGTTGTTTTTCAGTTTTTTAATGGATGTATAGAAGTTGTTTTTTCTGTTTTTAGTGTTAGATGCTTAATTAGTACTCCCTCCGTCTGGAAATACTTGCCATCAAAATGAATAAAAGGGGATGTATCTAGACATATATTAGTTCTAGATACATCCCTTTTCATCCATTTTGATGACAACTATTTTTGGACGGAGGGAGTATGAAATAGCATATAGAATTTTGACATATGCAATGATAGCATAATTAGTGTTATATAGAAATGTTAGTTATCAAAATCCAATCATTAAAAAATGTTACTTTTTGCGGGCATATAGCTAGTATTTGTTCTCGGCGATGCCTGGCCCGCATCCTCGTCGTCGACCCTTCCGCGACGACGTCCGGCTGACCCATGTCCGGGACTGGGCTCCGCCGGGCTGGCACTAGGATGTGCTGCCTGGAGGGGCGCGCCGCTTGATGAGGAACCCGGCCCCGGGTCCCATCGTCGACCCTGATCTCGTTTGGTGGCGTTCGTGTGGGCCAGTTTCGGCGCGGAGGGAGCCGGCCCAGCCGGAGGTGGTACGTCGCCGTGTCAGGGAGGAGGACGAGCACGTCCATCGCTACATGGTTGCGTTAGAGGGCGGCAAGTTCTCCAATACCTGGCAGTTTCTTCAGGGATCTCACTTCAGCTATGATCCTGTGAGGGTTCCTTCTCTTTGGGTGTCCACCGCCCGCGCCGCAGGAACCGCGAGTGTCCTAGATTCTTCTGTAGTATTCGATCTTTATTAGCTACCTAGCCAGTGATGTATTCGATATTATATCTATTATTCGAGACGATGTATTCGAGATTATATCTATTATTCGAGACGATGTATTCGAGATTATATCTATTATTCGAGACGATGTTTTCGAGATTATATTTATTATTCGAGACGATGTATTCGAGATTATATCTATTATTCGAGACGATGTAATTTGAATACTAGATTGTTTTATATTTCTTTCGGATTAGTTAGATAAAAGCTATGGCGGACAATACCGGCAGAGAGGGAGAACAGGCCATGTTCGATATGATACGCCATCCTCACGGGCCAGATGATGATCAGAATGAAGAAGATTATGACGGCTCCGAATTTCTAAACAACACCGGAGAGGGTGATATGATATTCAATCGCGACGACCGAATTGATGAAGTCATGAACTATGATTATGATGATGATGAAGAAAATATTGATCTTGAAACAACAAAGACCGACGAGGTATATATATTTATATAAGCAGGCATCTGGTGATCATCACATGTTTTAAATGACTTGAAGATATATTAAAGAATCGATCTTTGTTCTTTCAGCCATCCGGATCGAGCAAATCTTCAGGCAAAAGGACGAAACGAGGCCCGAACAAAAAGTTGAAGGAGGGCGTAAAGTACAATATCGAGGCAATCAAACCTAATGGCGAACCATTAGCGCCTAAGAAGATTGCGGACAAGTTCGTTCGTCAGTGCGGAGTTCTTGTGAAGGACCAACTCCCGATCTCCCTTCAAGAATGGAGAGAGCCAGCAAAAGACAAAAGACAAAAAGACAAAGAGGACGATGCTCCACGTCCAGATGTTACTTTTGTCGACAAAAAACAAAAAGATCTGCTTTGGGATACTCTCATGGAACATTTCACCCTACCAGATCATTTCACAGAAGCAGATGTGCAGAAAGTCAAGGACGCTGCTCTTAGGAAGATGGCGGTTGCATTCAAGAACCACAAGAATCGTGAATGGGACAAGTACGTCAAGGGAGGAAGGAAGACTCCAGTATTCGAGGGAACACTAGAGAACCAACGTGCTCATTGGGACGATTTCGTGAAATTCAAGGATTCGGAATTAGCTAAGGAATGGTCGAGAATAAACAAGAAGAATGCCGAAAAAAAAGATAAGTTCCATAAGTTGGGGCCAGGTGGCTATGCGGTGGCAATGCCTAAGTGGGATAAGTCTGAGAAAGAGATGGAGGATGCAGGTGTCACTCCGGTTACTAAGAGCTGGCCCCCCAGGGTGAGGACTTGGTTCTATGCGCATGGGGGGGAGTTGGACCCGAAGACAGGCAATGTTTCGACGAGGGCAAGTCTGAAGGGAGCCGATGATGCGATACTTGTTGCAATAGAAGAGGCACGATCGGGGGTGTTCCAGCCCAACAGAGAGAACGACGAGCTTACGCGTGCCCTGGGAAATCCTGAACACCCAGGAAGAACACGAGGCAAGGGCGCTATTCTGTGGTATGGGGGGTTTTCAGACTGGAACACCGACTACAGAACCCGTGCGAGAAAGAAGATTGCGGAGGAGAAGAAGAGGAAGATGGAGGAGGAGCAGAGGAAGCGGGACTATGAATGCCTTCAAGGCCTAGAAGCAAGTCAAGCGGAATTGGCAGTCAAATTCCAGCGGCAGCAGGAGCAGATCGACTCACTTACCCAGCAAAGGGGGTCTCAGCAGCTGCAGCAGCTAGCGAATGATCCAGCATTGGATAGCACCGCCCCATCCATGCCGAGAAGCAGCGTGGGTTCCGCCCCGGACGACGCAATGCTGGATAGATACCCCGTGGATGACATCACGGAGAACACTAACTACGAGCTACACGTCAAAATGAAGAACATACCCATTAAGGTGGCGGATGCCACTGCTTTTACAAATCCCCCCGAGGCAACCTTCCATTGCAACCCGATTCTAGCGGGCTATGCTCGTGTCTTGGTTGATGAGGTGGTGGACCCATATTCGGAGCTACAGCTTGACATTCCTGGAGGTGACGGCGAGCACTTTCTCGGAGAGGCCAAACATCGTATAATCCTATGGAAAAAGGATTGCATCATCTTTCGAAGGCCACCGACACCGCGTCAGCCGACTCCTCGTCGAAGTCCGCCACCAAGTCAGTAGACTCCCGCTCCTGCAAGTCCACCAAGTCCGGCAAAGTGTCAGGCCACTCCTCCTCCAAGTCCGGCAAAGTGTCAGGCCACTCCCCCTCCTTCAAGTCCGCCACAGCGTCAGACGTCCACTCCTCCTCCAAGTCCGGCACAACCTCAGGCCACTCCTCCTCCAAGTCCGGCATAGCTTCAGGCCACTCCTCCTCGTCCAACTCAGCCCCGTCAGCCGTCTCCGCCGCCTCAGCAATCGCAGAAGAGACACCCCGCAGCTATGGTGCGTAGCGGTACGAGTCAAGGTAGTACAAGAAGTACAGGCGGAGGCAAGCGATATAAATATGGTCCAAGCCTCACGCCTCTTCCGCAGAGGCCTTATGACAAGTCCGAGGAGGAAAACGCAGCCATATCAAAGGCCGAGGTGGAAGCCCATTTTGCACCAAAACCGCCACCGCCGCCAAGGGAGAAAGTGCCTGAGGAAACGATTGACCACTTCATTCGTATGGCTCAACCACCAGCTCCCAAGCCTGTTGACACAGACTATGAGCGCCACATCAGGAAGTTAAATCGAGCACGTCTATGTAAGGAGGCGAGCTCAGGATCGAGCAAACAACAAGCAGCTGTCAAAAAATGCGGGAAAACCATTCCCAAGCTGGGAGAACAGGCGGCGCAATCGATCCCCTCGCTTGTTGTGCCAACAACACGTGACATTACGCGCGCCCAATATTATTGTGGGAAAACAGTTTACGTTCCCGAGGTGGGCAATGTGGTAATAACCAAGGACCATATAATGCAGGCTGAAGTTCTCAACATCACTGTTGGACAACTCCTCGAGATCGAGCCCATGCCTGTGCTTAGAGAGGATGAAATAAAACAGAAATATGTCCAGGGCCAACCTTTGGTCGAGCCAGACAAGGTCAAGAACCTCCCAACGAGAATGTATGAATTGCATCAATGGTACATGAACATTACCAAGATTTCAGATCGATTGTCCCTCATGGTGAATGTCAAGGAGGAGCATTACTTCCATGAGAAAGCTCTATCCGTTGAGTATTCTGAACTGTTTCAGTTATACAATCAAGACACACTCGACAAATCTATCGTCAGTTGCTATTGTCTGTAAGTGATTTCTTTCTGTATTTTAAGTCTCAAGCTAGCTGTAGTGATCCTTTTGATCAATCATTACCTGTAATTATCCTCACTATATTCTTTTCTGTGGTATTATGCAGGATGAAGATGTATGAAATGAGAAAAGGTGGACGCTTTGGCATTGGGTTCATTGACCCAAACACCATTAATGAATACACATGGCTAATAAATCCACATCATCAAAAGGACAACATGCTAGAGTTCTTGAAGCGCCTCAAATACAATGAAGATATACTACTTCCTTACAACTTCTAGTGAGTCACACTGTCTTGTACTACAAATTCTCTGTTTTTGCCTACTAGCTAGCTACATGTTTTTGCTTACATATGCCCGCTTAATTAAGACATGCAAACGTGTGTGCATGCAGATTTCACTGGATCTTGTGTATCATTAAAGTTGACGCCGGAACAGTTGAAATACTGGACTCACTACTCAAAGCAAATACTGACTATAACATCTTGTTTGGGATAGTCAACAAGTAATTTCAATCATTATTAACTATATATCTCGGCCTATTTAGTTCATCATTTCATGATATGAACTATTTAATAACCCCTTTATTCATTTTCTTTGTCGGCGGGCAGGGCTTGGGCAAGGTTCATCAGCATCACGGAAGGCGAATGGAAAAAAAAAGCTTAAATGGTTTCGACCCAAGGTAAGTAATTAAGTAGTACTAGCTAGCTAGCTAGCTGCCATCTCTTTAATTATCATGCTTGATTAATTATTATCTGATCAAATTCCATTCTCGTAAAGGCCCTGAAGCAGGCGCAGGGGACTGATCTGTGTGCATTCTGCGTTTGCGAGAACATTCGCATGATGGCGTCCGAAAGGAGCAGATCTCAAAGACAGGAATGGGTACGCTTGTCAGAACACTATTCACAATTTTTACACCATTATCGATATCTAGTCACACAACTAATACACATGCATATTGATCTCCTTCTTAACAGTTCAAAGAGGTGCGGGAGAAGCTCCTAGAAACGGAGCGCGTAGAAGCACTTCAAGAGGAAATAGCGGGATTTTTGCTCGACCAGGTCATAAATCCGAAGGGAGAATACTATTACCCGCTACCGCCCCCATGAAAACCACTTCCAATTGTCATCGTGCTCCGAAGGCACCAATTAGGCTAATGCCACTGGCTCCGAAGGCAACATGCATATGTAGGAGAAATTGTATATAGCTATACATGTGTGTATGTGTGAATTAATTAATATGGTGGTTTGTGAGACATTGATGATATATATATGCATGATTGGTTCTACTAGAAATTCTATATATATGCATAACGTGTACAATGTGTAGTATCGTAAAATACCAGCAAATGAAAAAGAATTAAAATGGAAACACAAAATTAAATGAAAAAGAAATCATAAAACTAAAAAAACCAAACCTTATAGTACCGGTTGGTCTTACCAACCGGTACTAAAGGGCTCCAGGCCCCCGGAGCTGGCTCGTGCCACGTGGTTGCCCTTTAGCACCGGTTCGTGCTGAACCGGTACTAAAGGGGGGGGCTTTAGTGCCCACACTTTAGTGCCAGTTATGGAACCGGCACTAAAGGGCCTTACGAACCAGTGCTATTGCCCGGTTCTGCACTAGTGTCTACAGTGGGCCTCTAACAGGCCGAATGTCACAACAGGCCGGAATTGGCCCAAATCTACAGTGGGCCTCTAACAGGCCGAATGTCACAACAGGCTGGAAGTGGCCCAAATCTACACTTGGCCTCTAACAGTCTGAATGTAAGACATGGCCGAATATGACCCAAATCCTTCATGATCGTTTATGGGCCGAAAGTCTCAAGGGCCAAAAAATGGGCCCAAATGAAGCCGGGCCTTTAATAGGCCGAAAACACACCATGCCGTAATTCGGCCCAAATACTTAGCGGACTGTTAACGGGCCATAAGTGACCATGGACCGCGATGATGACAAGTTTAGAACGAGCCATTGAAGGGCTGATTTGACAATAGCCGTACAGGCCTTAACTGCGAATGGGCCATCTGCAAGTAGGGCGTTAATGGGTCAGCCCACTAATTTTGAATGGGCTAGCCTTTTTAACCTAAATGGGCCGGTGTTGGGCCTTGCCACATGTCGACGTATCATAGGCGCCTCCTGCCCATTGGGCGGTTGACATCTGTCCTTTTCGGGTGCTGACACGTGGTTGCTATAGCCAATGATAATTTTACACATGGAAAATCCCCATTGGTCGGGCTGTTAACGGGTTATCGGATCCAGAACCGGACCCGATATCTTAACGGCGACCCGTTACGGAGGGTGCCACGTGTCGGTCACCTTTGACGAAAGCACTTCTATGATGCGCAATTTATCGTCATGGAAGTGGACACTTCCATGATGATAATTTTGGTAATGTCGTGGAACACTTCTATGACAGCACATGTATGACTATCTTGATTCTGTCATAAAATCGTCATGGATGTACATGCATGACAGAAAACGTGACCTACTGTGACAAACACGTATCATCACAGAAGTGTTTTTTTGTAGTGCCACAGACCTACGAGTCCATAGTTCATAGCTAGATGGCTTCTTCTCTCTTTTTGACCTTCAATACAATGTTCTCCTCCATGTTCTTGGAGATCTATTTGATGTAACTCCTTTTTGCGATGTGTTTGTTGGGATCCGATGAATTGTGAGTTTATGATCATATCTATCCATACATGATTATTATAGCCTCATATTTCTTCTTCGATATTTTTGTTTTGTTTCGCCAACTTGATTGATTTATCTTGCCATGAAAAGAGGTGCTTCGATCTTGCGAGCTGCAGAGCTTCATGGTGGATCTGTGAGGGAGAGAGGATGGGGTGAGGAAGATAGGATGGGATGTGGAGGAGTGGAAGGACTTACCAGAGCCTTGTCGGAGCCGGCGAACACAATAGAAGGCCACAAAGGAAGAAGAATGGATTTTTTAGGGTGGAAGGGGGGCTGCCGGAGGCAGGGGAGCTTCTCGGGGTAGGAGGGAGCGGTGGAGGAGGCAGATGTGGCGGCGGTGAAGGATGCACGGGAGATCAGGGAAGTTGCCCGACGGAGCTCCGGCGTCCATGTGGGTGTGTCGGGAGCATAGGGTGATGACTGGAGACGACCCGGAACGCTGGTTGTGTCGGGAGTTTGGGGAGGTTTTCAATTTTGCAAAAACGTAGTCGTGTCAAGAATTCGAAATAGATGGAGTATTTAAGATTTGATCGGTCAATATCGGCGGGCAAACGAGGGGGTCAGATTTGTTGCATCCAACTGTAGATGCTCTTAGTGAATTTAGAAAACTTCCAAGGGGGCAGAACCATCAACCCGCACTTTAGCCAACCCCTACGTCCAAGTCGATCAGTCATGCAACAGTCGATCTTTTTTTAGAAAAGGAGGTTAAGACCCCGGGGCTCTGCATCAATCGATGCATATAACCATTTTTATTGATTATTCAACAAAGGTCTGGCAAGGACATACATCAAACCATCTGAAACCACCACTCACACCTACAAACTCGATACTGTGGAGTGCGCTCAGTTCCCATATCTAAAACCGGTGTCCTCGCCGATCCATCCACATCAAGTATCGAAACCAACAACCAGCGCAGTAGACCTAAACTATACATCACATGCACACGTTTTAAAAGTCGTCGGCATCATCGAACCACTGACCCATCTTCAAGAGAGAGATCTGCATCATTCTTGCCAGTCCAGCCATCTGTTGACGTCACCACGGCGCACAACGGCGTCACCGTCCTGCGCTCGTCCATCCAGACGCGAAGACTCAGAAAGATCCGTCGTGTGTAGCACCTGCCGACCAGGCATAACACAGTGTAGCACCTTAGGAAGATCCAGCAGCTGATCTTGATTTGTGAGTTGTGATTAGCAAGCCATGTGGACATGAGAAATCAGTCATAGCCAGAGTACGCAGCAAATTCAAAAGCGGATCTCTGAATTCTCCATGTCATAATAGATTTGAGACCTTGTGCCCAGCTCGTTTGCTTGCTTGGTTGATGCGGCGCAAGTGGCGGCCATGATTTCGAGGGGAGAAAAACGTATGCACCTGAATCATCATACTGCATTCCTGGCCGCACGGCCGGATCTTCCCCTTGTCGCCACGCCACGCCCACATCTTTTCTTCTCCCTCCCTCCCTCTCACACGACTAAACAAGTCGCTTGCTCTGCGCGATCCCCGGCCGGTTAGGCCATGTCAGGGTTGACCGGTCAATGTCGCCATTGTCCTGACAAGGCATGGTGGCATTGCGCTGCCGCCGCCTGCCACGTAGTACGTTCGGAGGTGCAGCTGCAGTGCAGGGATGCAGCGAGCGACGACGCCCGTGAGGCGGCTGGCAGGCGGGCCCCGCCTGTCATCAAGGTTGGAAGAGGATGATCAGATGATGCGTCACGGGGGGTGGGCAAAAGAAGGCGCAGACGACAGAGCGCCGGCAGATCTTCGGCAGGCCTGATGCGTGAAGATCACACGTCCGTCAGCGACGACCGAGATGCTCAAGTGACGAGCACACAAGGGGATTGGATTTTGTTTCCCCTCTTGTCCTCTTTGACTGGGAATTTTTATGGCCGTGATACGTGATACTTACGATGGAAAGAGCTTTTCTTTGCGGGGTAGGAGGGAAAGTGCTTTTATTCAATTGGGAAATGGCAAATGAATGATGTGCCATGGCAATATCGCACGCAATGCATAGCTGACCTACTGTTGGCATGCCATCCAAAATTAGCTAAAGAACCAGTTTTGCTAAATCACATTTAAATGTGCTCTAAGTATTGCACATCAAAGTGACTAAGTTCTATGCCATTGATTTTACGCGGAGATTCATGCGGACATTTTTTTCATTTTCTTGGTACTTTGATTGGATCACTTATATATGCAATAACTAGCACACATCTAGATGTGTCCTAGACAGATCCATGTATATATGTCATGACACTGTCAGTTTGAAAGTTTTTTTTCTTTGAAGAAACTTTCGAGTTATTCATAATTAACCATGACAGTATAGAGAGCACCAAAGGTAACAACATTTACAACCAAATCTGTGGATCACGCCTACAATCACTTAAGCGAGTCGAAGGCGCGCCATCGTCGTTGTCTCTCCCTTAATAAGGTTGGGAAAACTTTGTTGTAGTAGACAGACAGAAGTTGTCATGGTAAGGCCCACTAGGACTGGCGCATCAGAGCAGCTGTCAACGCCGATGAAGAGAGTTGTAGATCGGAACGATTGAAGCTATAAACACCCAAATAAAGATCGGATCCAAACAGATCCATCCAAGCAAGACCAGCACCGACCAAATCCCGTGAGATCTGACGGAGACACACATAGGTCGTGAGCGCAGAAGGATCGGGAGGAGCA
>NC_041383.1:45818476-45833882 GCF_002162155.2 Triticum dicoccoides
TAGCGTGAAGAAGGGCACTATGTAGACATGAGAATGATGGCGGCAGCGTTGCCCCAGTAAGCTCCTCAGAGGAAAGGGATCGGCACGCCGTCGTTGAAAGTCGATATCAAGAGCGGCGGTGCACTAGGGTAAGGGCAATGTACGGCCATGATAGGAGGAGAGGTCGGAGAGGAGGTGCTCATGGGTTCCGTCACACTAAACCATCGCACGGGAAACTGGTCCAGTGAACCACATATGACCGAATTTTCTATGACAGTAGCAACCTTTAGAACTGGCGATCTAGTTAGCGAGAAGTGTCGCACCTAATGTTGATCAAACTGCCAAGAAAAATCCAAACACGCGATCCTACGGTTAATATCACTAGTGGCGTAAGAGGGCTCAGATTCGGTTCAATTTTATTATCCTAAATTGGGCTTAAGACAAACCATGTTTTCTAGTGCTTTGTAATTTGTTACTAGAGTAGTTACCTGTAATTTGAAACCATCGGACGATGAATGAAACTCCCACATAGTCGGGCAAGGGATGAAGCTTACACGGTTGTGGTCTCTCCAAGCGCCATCTCCTCTCAATGATAGAGCAAAAAGTTGTTAGTACCCTCGGAGGGTGGTGAACGTGGAGGAAAGTACCAGAACGGAGCCTGTACACACAGTTTACCCAGGTTCAGCCTCCGGTGAGAAGTAATACCCTATATCATGTTTTGTGTTTGTATTCTTGGTGGATGTACCTTGTGCGAGGGATTATAATGTGGGAAGTATTGCGATCGAGAGTCTAGGTCTATGGAAGTCGATGGATTGAGAGCCCCGTAGCTGTCCTCTTGTATGTACGGTGAGAGCTAGGGTTTTACAAGAGGTAGATCAAATCTTGGTCGCCGGCATGCTGACTTGGGGGCCAAGATGATCGATAGACGTCTATCCAATCCTCTGGGCTCCCTTCTGTCGCTTGCACCTAGGTGGCCTTCTGGGCCCCTCGGGAGGCCTGCTGTCAGGCTCCCTGTGGAGAAGTCACCCCGGTGTGTTACACCCTCAGTCATCGCAGGCACCACCACTTGTTCTTCCACCATCTCCGGACATCCCTCGAACCCTATTGTGTAATGCCACCTTTAACTGTAATCCTTACATCATTAACCTACGTTATCATATCATACATCGACTCCATGTCGTCGCAGCCTTAGGCTAGGCCAAGGCTAGTCTTCGATGACCTTAGGTGTGGGCAGGTTGGCCAAATCATTAAAGCCCAAAGTCCATGCTTGGGCTCTGGCTCTACATTTGGGCCCAAAGGCCTGGCCCAAAAGCTTTAACAGCTTCAAATACCTAAAATAATATTTCAATAGAAATATGGTATAATACATGAAAAGGTACGAGTGCATGATCAAAGAAACCGACTGCAATAATTTTTTTGCGGAAAGGGCTAAATATATCAAATATCACGGGTCTTTAAAAACAAACATTTACAAAAAAAGAAAAATACATTCGAAATCTTGGCGGTGTCAAAGTCATCTTGCTCCTGCATCACTGGTGACGCGCCGTGAGCATAGCTTGATGCTGTTTCTGGGCCTCCGCCTCGGCGACGCAAACTTTTCAAAACCCAGGAGCTTGTAGAAGTAGCAGTCGAAAGTCATCGATGCAAACAGGAGACGTCGGTGGTAGCGGCCAGCCAAGCAAATTGTCGTCTCCAAGAAATAGACGTTGATAAGGGTTTATAGAAACTCCTATGACCACAAAAGTCGCATGAATCCAGACGGATCCATCAAAATCCTAAATCGACACAATCTAGGAAGATACGTCGAAGACACGGGTCCACAGACCCTCCTTTGAGCAAAGCATGCCAACGGAACGGGATAGGGCGGGAGAACATTATTCCTACCTTGGGCCCACACAGGTGCCTTGCTACTCCAAACAAACATGAAGGCTTGCTAAAAAACCAAAAAATAACACTCATGTTGTTGTACGACAGATCAGAGCCTAGTGTTGAGCTTGCCGCCATCCAGAATCATGCACTTACGCCCTCTTCTCCGATGATCTGGCTAGGCTGCACCATCGATGGAGGGCATTGCACTAGATTCATTTGACCGTTGTAGACTTTACCAACACCGCCGACCGCCTGATAAAGACCACCCGCTCAAGCACTCATCTCCTTTGCCATTGCACAACAACCCTCCAACGCCTCCACACGAGGCCAATCTGATTATACCTCCCTTCCCCCTCCCCTCCTGACGACGGCGAGAGGGGTAAGCAACGGGTGGCGGCTAGGGTTTTGTGGTCGCCAGCGTGGCTGCCTCTCTAGAGAAAAACAATTTTAATAAATAGTTGGTGATATAGTAAACGAATTCTATATACCTAAATAGTTGATCCCCACTATCTCAATTCTCTTCACATGTACACATGCTATCTCATCACCCCACTAACTATTTCTCTTAACATGCATGAAAATTGCAATTTATATTTTCTCTCAACATGCACGCATCCAAACTTAAATCATTCTAATTATATTTCTCCAAACATGCATGAGAAATACTACTTATATTCTATATGTATTTACAACAATATAATAATCAAATACAATATATATATATTTATTTATTTTAATTTTCATTTAAATATCGTCAAAAAGTATTCCAACCAATTCCCCGCAGCAACATCTAATTTATATACCCGTGTGCGCCTGAAATTCCCCATTTGATCAGCCGTGCTTAAAAAAAAACTAATCTACAGGAGTTTCTACAAGTGGCAACGTCTATAATTGCTATCCTCATTTAGGTGCACATATTTAAAATCTATTGATCGGTCTTAAAGCGGCTTTGTGTGGGTTGTGTGGGTTATATTCTCTCTCGTGGACGGTGGACCATTTGTTAACCGTACGTCGGCAAAAGCTAAAAAATTAGCTTCGCAATGAATAGTCTCCACGAATAATCTATCACTGTAGTTCTGTCGGATTCAGACCAAAGCAGCTGTATGATTAATTATTAACACCAAACGGGTCACCTCAACACATATTATATGTGTGCCTAAAAAACCATGTGAATTTATGTGATGCGGTTGGATCCATCTGACTCTGGGCGCCATGTGATGGGGACCTACACATGCATATATATATTTTGCTAGCTTCAAAAGGAGTGCTTCCTGTGTCGCCATCACCAAAGAGGAACGGGTGTATGTACCATATACGCATTGAAATTTTGGGTTCGTAACGCATGATTAGTCCAACGCAAAGGTATCTACAGGCTTAGCTTAGCATATGTCTAACCTATCCTATATACATCGACAAAGAGGAATGGGTGTACTATCCATCTGACACCCAACAAATATTTTGAATACGGAGTTCATAATGCATGGATGTGTTCTTAAATTAACCTGTTATTAAAGAATGTGACCTAGATTAACTTAGCGCACAATAACCCTATAAGTACAAACCTAGTATATTATAGGAGTATATTTTTATACAAAGAAATGAAGGTATGAATGGAAATATTTTGTTAAAAAGGTGTCATAATCATTTTGATGTGACAAGGGTAGGTATAGTCCAAACTGAGTTTCCCTTTTGTCAATGTTGTTGTCTGTTGTCCTTCTCACAAAGTATATATAATTTTAGTTCTTATTTTTCATGACTTGATATCATTACCAATTTACAGATCTGATGAAAGCACACAAGCATATAAAGAAAAACTGAAGCATATAAGTTAGAAGATAGAGGTATGAACAAGATAATTTGTGGAATTAATATTTTGTGTGTGTATTTAACATTTTAAATATCATTATATCGTTGTTATCACACACACACACACACACACACACACACACACACACACACACATGCACATCATTACCATGTTACAAAATTAGATAAGTATTATCTAGTTAATATTAGTTCTATTCATATCAACAAATATGTCACCACACTTCTATGGCATATTGAACACATGTTATCGTCCAAATAGCATGCTTTACAATAATTTGAAATATTGCTATTTTGCCAAACACCCGCACACACAAGCACCGAATCCTCTTCTTCTCCAAGGAAGTCCATTTTGGCTATGTGCATCCTATGTTCCTAACTATGCACAGACCAGGTGTGTGTGAGTGTGCTCATTTGTGTTTTATCCCATGTATGTTTCATTTTGAGTTACTTAAAGCCACCTTTTATGAAAAAATAAGTTTGTATTGTTTTATTTATTTTAGTGATATTATTTGACTTCCCACTAGAGGTGGTTCTTCTTAAAACATCAGCTCTATTATAATTTCCAAAATAGTATGCCCACTCCCAAGTTCCAAAAGTTTCCATGATTTTTCTTGTTTCCCTTCTATTCTCCATTTTTAACTTTTACTTAAAATTTAGATTATATGGTGACTCAGCTGCTATTTTATATCTTGGAGTGAACCTGGATAATTAATCAGGTTAGTCTATAGTAATGTTTATGTCTGTAAGAAATATATACCATGGTTATATTCTCTATTTATTAATGTGTGATGTTGTTCTTACATTATCTTGAATACAAAACTATTGTACTTAGCTTTGCAACAAAATAACAGGGAATGATTTGGGACTTGAGTTTATTTAGTCCCCAAAAAGTTGTTCCATCATTTGGATAATTTTCTTTGTTGACGCGTGAAGACTCGCTGAACAAAGCCAAATTTCTATATAAGCATTCTTTCTTTTGGCGAAAGTACATCTCATTTATATGTTTTGATATGCAAATCAAGAAAGTGATGACTTGATGACTCTTGCATGGTTAATTTAGACATGTCATATCAGGAATCTTTCTTCGATTACTATGCAGGCCAATCTCTTCTCAGTGTCATATCCAACACCGGCCACTTTGGCAATCATTAGCATCACTATAACATAATAGCGGCCAGGGCGACGGCGCAATGTCCTCGCGTCTCAGTGACGAGTGATTATGAAAACTATATTGAAGTTGTCATCAATGTGAAGAGAAACTTAAAGCACAATGGTATTTAGGTGAGTGAATAGGAATAACATTAGGTGAACTGTTGGATCGATAGATATTATATACTTAGTATCTTTTGGTTGATGTGGTGGTTAAGCGGTTAATTGTTAGTGCTACTAGTAGTTAAACAATGGGAAACGGCCGTTGTTAGGTCATGCATGCATACATAGGTTGCCTCTTTTGACGCCGCAAGTGTCTTAGCAGTGTCCTACACTTGTCCGATGCATGAGTACTTTAAGTCACCCATCAACTTTTGGTCAAGAATTGCTTAGAAAAACATCGTTGAAGAACTCCAACGTTGTCTGCTAAGTATCTAAGGAGGTGTTGTTAGGTGCAAACCCATAGATATGGGAAGATAATAATGATGTGTTCACTAATCAGTCAATATATCCCATTCCTTCAATCTCTGTGAGCTAGCTAGATTCCCATGCAGGTGTAGGTTTGGATGGATGGAGCAGATATGTGGGTCCATCAAAGGATGCTCCATCACCAAGTTGAGATCATGCATATGCACCGCCGTTCCAATCGGCTTTAGGCGTCGTTTGTGAACAAATCCATATTCGATCAACAACTAACCATGACGACGGATGTGACGGCTGAATCTGATAGATGTTGATTTTGCAAGCCTACCGACAAAGCATATATGTGTGGTAGCGACTGGCCCAGTAATTAATTTCGATTTTATTGGAGGCTACCTTTTTCACAATACCCTGGCCCATCGATCGGCTACAATTAATGATTTTTCAGGAACGAAGACAAACAGTTAACTATGTATTCCTACTTTACCATTGAAAAGATGATGCTATTACCAACTTTAAGTGAAGCAAAAACACTTTTTTGGTGCGCCAAGTTGGTAATTAAGTCATGCACAATTTCATCTCAAAAAGTCATACGCAACTCAATTATCACAATACATACCAGTAGCACACTTTGTATGGGCAGGCACCATGTGGGCGACTTGACTTATCTACCCATACTCTTTTAGTTACGTGGCCGGCGTTGATTAATCTATCTACATCACCATAAGAACATAAACCCTAATGACCACGAAGTAGCTATCCCATTAGCGGCGCCTCAGAGAGTACGGGGCTACCAGCTAGAAATAGAAACTTCTTGGCCGGTGCCACTTTTTCCTTGCCCTTTATTGACCTTGGAGTGCAAGCTTATTTGTAGTAGGAGCTTTTGGTTGCTTTCATGAGTTGGATTGGAGAGATCGATCACAAAAAATATGGAGTTAGTTAAGGACACAAGGTAAGCTAGCTATGTAGTAGCTATAGCTAGGTTAGTAGTAAAAGGATCCGTTGAGTGATCTCCTCTCCTTTAATTGTGATGACGTGTAGGCCCCTTGACTACTTACTTAGGGGGTGTTTATTTTCAGGGACTTTTTGGTGTAGGGACTAGAAAAAGTCCCTAGCAAACCAAACAGGGTAAGACTTTTTTAAGACTTTTTGCTAAAAGTCCTTAGAAGCACCTCCTTGAGAGTCTTTTTAAAAAAGTCCTAGAAACTAAAAAAAATTCTAGGACTAGAGAAACAAACACCACCTTACTTAACCCACGCATCCGTCGATACATTTCTTTTTGTAGGAGTGCAAGAGCCGCGGGGAAAGGTGACGATGGATTTGCATTTGCCATTGTATTTGTTTGTAGTTGTGTACCCACTATCTTTGGAATGGGCCGCATGCACCCAGGTGCTCCTTTTTCGGTCGTCAGAGATGCCCATTTCGGGAGTGCATCGATCAGTGTAGAGGCGGTCAGGAATATTTTAGGGGGCTGTAAAGGAGGAACCCAGTGCTGATTCCAAAGTGAAACGGGGCACACGAGTAAAATCTATGCATATTCTCTCACTTATTTGCTCACTTGAAAAGTCATAAATCATTTTTGAAACGCTTGTCCAGATATGAAACGGGGTACGTGTATAATAAAAGCTTATATATGTAGGTCAGTTTGATTGTACTGCGTAGTCTATAATTCATGCTACTTCAAATTCATATCCACAACACAGTTTACCGAATATGTTTGTTAACTGGCGGCGGGATATTTACATGAAACTTCGAAATTAATCTGCGCGGGAAGCAGCACTTTTATAATCACAGGTTCAGAGGTTTTTTCTTTTTTTTTGAGGGGTGTTCAGAGGTTTTTTCGTGTGTGTGCATTTCATGGGTCCAGAGAGGTGAAATCGGTCAAAATGTTTGCCAGCTTACTGGGCGAAATTCACCATAAAAAGAGAATAGCTTACCGGCCCAAATTGGTTGTTCGGCTCAGTATCTTCTAACCTTTAGCAGCCCATTGTGCTTTTGCCCTGGCTTCGTCGGGAAGAAACCACGGCGATTCCTCGCAGCTCCTATTTAGCGTGTAGGTCGCTGCGAAGTGACGTACTCCCTCCGTTCGTGAAAAAGTGTACATCTAGCTTTTATTCTAAATCAAAGTTTTAAAATTTTGAGCAACTTTATAGAAAATAATAGTTACATATATGACATCAAATTTGTATATTATGAAAGTACATTTCGAAATAGATTTAGTGATACTAATTTAGTGCCATAAATGCTTCTACTTTTCCTTATAAAGGTGGTCAAAATTTGAAAACTTTGACTTAAGATAAAAGCTAGATGTACACTTATTCGCGAACAGAGGGAGTAGCGCATACCCCCTTTGTGCTCTGTTGTTTGAATGGGCCGGCCCATTCCGGGGTTTCACCCCCAACCGGTATTGGGAAGGTTCCAGGACCTTCCCTGAACCGGGTTTGTCTGGTTTTCTTTGATTTTTTTCCTTTTTCTGTTTTTTCTCTTTTTATGTCTTATTTTTTATTAGTTTTTGAATTTGCAAAAAACTTTTAATGTTCTGTATTACTTTTTTCTCCTTTCCCAGTTCTTCTGTTTCGGCCATGTTTCAAATTTTCGAACATTTCTTCTCAAATTATGAACATTTTCAATTTGCCGAACATTTTTTACAAATCTGTGAACATTTTTTTCAATTGATGAACATCTTTATAAATTCCTGAACATTTTCGGGAAAGTGAACATCTTTTCAAAATAATAAACATTTCTTGAAATCATGAACATTTTTAAATTTTTTTGAACATTTGGAACAATATTTCAAATTTGTGAACATTTTTTGAATTCATGAAGATATTTAGTATGGGAAAAGAGGTTTCATATTCGTAAAAGAATTCATGAACATTTTTTTTCCAAAATTTGAATTTGTCAAAAAATCTTAAATTTTTAACCCAGTGACATTTTTCGAATTTATTAAGATTTTTCTCATATCCGAGAATTTCTCAAAACTTTGTGAATATTTTCTAAATTTAGATATTTTTTAAATTCGATTTATTTTTTGGTAAACAAGAACATCTTTTAAAGAAGGATTAAAAAAAGAACAAAAAAGAATAGCAGAAAGAAAAAACAAAAAAGGGGAACCACGCCATGCACATGGGCTGACCCAAAAGCGTGCGTAGGGGAACGGGGGTGCGCATCATGCAGCATTGTATGCCCCGCACATCAGCTCGGTTTTTTTCTGCTGGTTTTTTTGTTAAAAAAAGTTCGTCAAAACCTATTAACGTGGGATCTAGTTTCAAAGATCTCGACGAGATAAATCCAACAGTGAAAATGGTTCACAATATAGATGCACAATTTAAGAGACATTGTGTTTTTAATAAACAAATCTATAATAGAAAAAGGAAAACTCCAAAGATGGGACAAGAGGCGCACATGTGCTTCGCCAATTGTCAACACCTGAGAAGTTGGGACTGACATTTGCATGGGGTACCCCTTAAATAGTGATTTCTCTTTTACATAGGGGAGCCCCATGGTTCATCGGCCAGAAACCACACCGCTTAGCGCAAGAGATAGCAGGTGCCCCTATGTCTCTCTTATAGTGAGATGTAGGGAAGTCTCACGTCTGGGGAGCGCCAGATAGCACGACCCAGGCATGCGAGGCCATGGCCTCATTTTCTTTTTTTATCACGTTTTTTTACTTCCGTTTATACTTGCAAATATTCAAGATAAATATATTATAAATATATTTTAAATATTTTTTAAAAATGTTAACTAATCATTTAAATTTCTCTAAATGTGTACTGAGAAAATGTTTCTCGTGTATTCAATAAATATACAATGTGTACAAAAATATACAATGTGTGTAAAAAATTGATCATGTATTTAGATTTTTTGAACAGGCATTTGGAAAATGTTAAACAAGTGTAAATGTTAGTAAATTATATAAAAATGTTAAATGTGTATAAAAAATGCTGATAATGTATTCATAGAATATCAATCT
The DNA here is from genome assembly GCF_002162155.2 of Triticum dicoccoides. Lineage (NCBI taxonomy): Eukaryota > Viridiplantae > Streptophyta > Magnoliopsida > Poales > Poaceae > Triticum > Triticum dicoccoides. Next base: position 45,827,694 of record NC_041383.1, read on the forward strand.
TGTATTGTATTCAAAAATATGTTAAACTTGTATATGAAAAATGTTAATCAAGCATTGGAAACATGTTAAATGTATATGAAAAAAATGTTGATCATGAATTAAAAAAAGTAATATTGCACTTCAAAAACGTTAATAAAGTATTTGAAAAATGTTAAATGTGTATAGATTTTTTTTTGAACATGTACTAAAAAATGTAAACCTTGTATTTCAAAACTGTTAATCGAGTATTTCAAAATGATTAAAATGTGTTTAGAAAAAATCTTGACCATGTATTAAAACATGTTAATATTTTCTTGAAAAATGTTAATCAAGCATTTGAAAATGTTTAAAATTTGTGTAGAAACAATATTGACCATGTATTCAAAATGTGTTAATCTTGTATATGAAGAATAGTAATTAAGCATTTGAAAAATGTTAAAATAAGTATAGAACTTTTTTTCAGTGTATTGAAATGTTTTTAAACTTGTATTTCAAAAATATTAAATGTATATTAAAAAAATTCATAACCTGTACAAAAAATGGAGATTGAAATCGAAATGAAACAAAGAAATATAACAACAACTTGATGAAAACCAAAGAAAGAAACAAAGAAAACTAAGAACAAAAAGAAAAAACAATCAAAATCGAGAATTGAACAAATAAAAACCAAGAAACACCAAAACCAGTTAACACAAATGAAGAAAGTAGAAGAAAAAGAAAAAAAACTGAAGAAAAAACAATGAAAAACCGATAAAGAGTGAAAAAACCAAGGATGCAGAAAAATCCATATAATTTTGTGAGAAACTTTTCAAATTTAGATAACTTTTTCAATTTTTTTTATCTTTAACTTCTTTTAAAGAAGTAAAAAAAATAAAACAACAAAGAAAAAAAAAGAATAGATGAATGAAAAAACAATAAAAGGGGCAGCACGTCAGGCACATGGGCGGACCCAGAAGTGCGCGTTTAGGATCGGGATCACCCAAATTCGTATGCCTCGCACATTGGCTCCATTTTTTTCCGCCAGTTTTTTTCTGAAAAATGGTTCGTCAAAACCTATGAACATGAGATCTAGTTTCAAAGATCTTGACGTGAGAAATCCTATAGTGGTAAACGGTTCAGGATATGATACACAATTTAAGAGATAAAACATTTTCAATAAACGAATCTGCAGTGGCGCACATGTAGTTCGCCAATTATCAACACTTGAGAAGGTGGGACTGGCATTTGCAAGGGGTACCCTTAACTAGTGATTTCCCTTATACATAGGGGTGCACCAGGGTTCATCGCCCCGAAACCACACCACTCAAAGCAAGAGATAGCAGGCGCCCCTATGTCTCTCGTATAGCGAGACGTAGGGAAGCCTCGCGTTAGGGGAGCGCTGGTTGCCCGACCCAGGCACAGGAGACCATGGCCTTGTTTCCTTATTTTTTTATCACGTGTTTTTTATTTTTTTACTTTCATTTATACTTCCAAATATTTAAGATAAGTATATTACATTTTCTACACAAAACATTTGAAAAAAAATGTTTACCATGCATTTGATTTTTTTTCATGTGCATTGAGAAAATGTTTCTCCTGTATACAAAAAAATATACAATGTGCGTAAAAAAGTTGATCATATATTAAAAAAATGTTGATCACGCATTTGAAAAATGCTAACCAAGTATTTGAAAAATGTTGAACAAGCATTCTAAAACTGTTAAATGTGTATAAAAAATTGTTGACCATGTATGAAAAAAATATCAATCTTGTATTATATTCAAAAAATGTTAAAATTGTACTCCCTCCATCCCAAAGTAAGTGTCTTAACCTTAGTACAACTTCGTACTAAAGTTGAGACACTTATTTTGGGAAGGAGGGAGTATATCAAAAATGCCCATCAAGAATTTAGAAAATGCTTAATATATATAGAAAAATGTTTATGATGTATTTAAAAACTAATCTTGAATTTAAAAATGTTAATGAAGCAATTAAAAAATGTTAATAAAGCATTTTAAAAATGTGTATAGAATTTTATTTGCACATGTATTAAGAAAATTTTAAACTTGTATTGGAAAATTGTTAATCAAGCATTTGAAAAACGTGAATAGAAAAAATGTTGCCTTCTATAAAAAATGTTGAATTTATAGTAGAAAAAACTAATCAAGCATTTGAAATGTTAATGTTTGTAGAAACATATTGACCATGTATTCAAAACATGTTAATCATGTATTTTAGAAATGTTAATCGAACATTTGAAAAATATGTAAAATGCGTATAGAAAATTGTTGGCCGTCTATTAGAAAAAAATGTTAAACTTATATTTGAAAAATGTTAAATGTGTATTACAAAAATGTTCTTCACATATACGGAAAATGTAGCTTGAAAACCAAAAGAACCAAGGAAATATGGAAACAATTTTGTGAAAACCAAGTAACAAACAAAGAAGACTAAGAACAAAAAGCACAAAAGGAATCAAAACCGAGAAGGGAACAAAAAAAACCCAAGAAATGGTAAAACCCAAGAAAGGATTGAAGAAAGCAGAAGAAATACAAAAAAACAAAGAAAAATAATAAAAAAACCAGGACAGAATAAAAAACATAGGAAATGGATTTTTTTTTTATAATTTTATGAACTTGGTATTTTGAAATTTATATAATTTTATGAAATATTTCTTTTTAAACTTGAACACGTTTCCAAGAAATAAAAAACTAAACAACAAAGAATAAAGATACAAAAATGAATAGATCAATGAGAAAACAAAAAAGGACATCACGCAACACACATGGGCGACGGGTGCGCATCACCCACCGTCGTAATCACCGCACATCGGCCCAGTTTTTTTTCTTCCGGCTTTTTTTGTGGAAAAAAGTTCATCAAAACCTATTAACATGGGATCTTAGTTTCAAAGATCTCGACAAGATAAATCCAATGGTGAAAACGGTTCGGGATATGGATGCACCATTTATAAGATAAATCGTTTTGAATAAACAAATCTACCATTTAAAAAAGAAACACTCCCAAGATGGGACAAGTGGCGCATAAGGTGTTCGCCAATTGTCAACTCCTGAAAAGGTGGGACTGATATTTGCAAGGGGCACCCCTTAACTATTGTTTTCATATCATGTTTTTTATTTTATTTTTTTACTTTCGTTTATACCTCCAAATATTCAAGATAAATACATCACAATTTTTTTACATAAAAAAATTGAAAACCAACTAACCAAACATTTGAAATAAATGTAAATGTGTATTGAGAAAATATTTCTCATGTATAAAAAAAATGTATTAGAAAACATAGAATGTGTGTAAAAAAAGGTGATCATGTTTAGAAAATGTTGATCACGGATCTGAAAAATGTTCAGCAAGTATTGGAAAAATGTTAAACAAGCATTTGAAAAATGTTAAACATGTATAGGAAAAATATTTACCATGTATTAGAAAAATATCAATCTTCTTTTGTATTCAAAGAATGTTAATCAAGCATTTTATAAATGCTAAATATATGTAAATAAAGTGAAAAAGAAAATGTATTAGAAAAATTAGATTTAATTTTTTTAGTAAAGTATTTGAAAATTGTTAAATGTGTACATAAAAAATGTTGACCATGTATTTCAAATGTTAACTTTGTATTTGAAAATTAGTAATCGAGCATTCGATTTTTTAAGAAAATGTATATAAAAAATGTTGACCATGTATTAAAAAATGTCAATTTTTATTCAAAAATGCTAATCAATTATTTAAAAAAGTTTTAAATTTGTATAGAGAACACTTGACCATTTATTTAAAACATGTTAATCATGTGTTTGAAAAATGAGAATTAAGCATTTGAAAAATATTTAAAATGTGTATAGAAAAATGTTGGCCTTGTAATAAAAAAAATTTAACTTCTATTTAAAAAAGTTAAATGTGTATAAGAAAAATATTGTTACGTATATGAAAAATGTAGATTGAAAACCAAAAGAAAAATAGAAAACCAAGAAAAAAAGCAAAAAAACAATCAAAACCGAGAATGGAATAAATAGAAACCAAGAAAAACCAAACAACAGCTAAAACCAATAAAGAAACGAAGAAAGCAGAAGAAAAACAAAAAAAGCAAAGAAAAAAAGAGAAAGAGTGAAAAACAAAGTCAAAAGGAAAAAAATGAGAAATGAGGAAGAAATGAACAAAACCGGTGAAAAACAAAAAATCATTGAAGAAACCAATAAAATTAAAAAAGAAAACCTAGCGAATGAAACCCAGCAAACGTAACAAGCGTACTTGATTGAAACTAGCAAACGAGAAAAGAAAAGGCGAAAATAGGCCAGCCCAGTAGCTACAAATGAGGGATAAAACCTTTAGCGAGACGTATGTTAGTCTTTCTATAAGCGAGATATAGCATCTGCGAGACATTGCACGGCGTCGCACATGCTTGCAAACCAGGTTCTTCCTCTCGTCAGCATTTCCAGACATTTTCTGACCCATCATAAACTGATCTTCTTCTAGAAAAAGCTTTAAGAACTGTGGACAGACAAACTTATTTGTTCCACCTTGTGATCTGATTACGTTTTTGTGATCACAAAATCCGTATCGACACATAATATAATAGAGGAAAAGAAAGAATACGAATCCCACCCCATCTTTAAGCCCATCAGATCACGGCCCTGTTTTATGTCCACTTTTCACTGCACGAATACGTTCAGAGATACGCTCATGCATCATCCTGCCAACTACCAATTTGCTTCGAGACTGTACAGAGAACCCACAAATACTTAGGAGATAGAAACGAAGAAGATTCAAAGAAGCAACAGTTGTTGTTTTATCCTCATGGTAATTAATACAGTAACCTGGTAGATGGTGCTGCATGCTCGGCGATAGTATTAAGGTCTGAAGCAAAAGCAGGTGAGGAAGCAAGTAAACGCATCTACAGCCAAGCCTCTCATAGCCGGCTCAAACGCACGGTAGACCATCCGGACAAAAAAAAAATCAACCCAGCCAGACCTCTCAAACCGTGGACAAACGACCGGGTTGACCGGTACCACCCGTATCGAGCCCAAATATAAGGTGGATCTGGGAAGGCCCGGGCACGTCCGGAACGCGTCCGCCTGACAGGCCACCACCGAGTCCACATATGTCCAGAAAAACCCCGATCTGGACACCTCGCTCTGAAACCTAACTCACACTCTCGCGCCCCGCCCTCTTCTCTCCCTCTTCGATTTCGATCCCATCCACTACGATGTCCAGTTTCGGCAGCGACTCCAGCTCTGAGCTTGTCTACGAGGCTCTGTTGCAAAAGGCAGTGCCTAGGAGGCACTTAGTCACGCTTAGGCGCTAGGCGATGGCCAAACGCCTCGCCTAGGGCATAAATAAAAGTTTAGCCAGGGTAATCAAGGAATTGTCTACCCAAACGAGAAATCATGTTATATCGCACTGATATGCCAAACGAGCAATATTCCAGTGGCAGCAGATGTTAGTTAACTTATTTATGTGCGTTAAATTAATACCAACATACATATAATAATCATAAATACACCCCGCCTAGGCTGCGCCTAGGGTGCTGAAGCATCGCCCAGGCACTAGGCGAAGTCCAACCGCCTCGCTTACGCCTACCTCTTTTTCCAAATGGCTTTCCGCATTGCATTGGAGCGGTCCAAGGTGGAGACCGGCGGCAGCTCCGGATCTGAAGGGTCGCCGCAACTCCCTCGCTGGCGCAGTGCGGACGCCGGAGCTGGACCTTTCCGGCCCTCGCGCAGCGACACCAGGACAATGCAATCCGGACCGCCCCTGTGCCGTCTTCTTCCCTTGCCGGCCGCTCCTCCACGCGGGCAGCGGTGGGTGTGGTGCCCGCACGCGCACTCCGGGATCGGAGGCGCGTGCCGCACGCTGCGAGAGGCAGTGGGCATAGGAGAGGGACGGAGGCGGACCCGAACGAGGACGCACGTCTCTTCGCATGGGTTTATCGCCGGTCCCTCACGACGGCGGAGACGGGCGCTCACCGCCTCCGACGAAGAACGCCAAGGCGCTCCAACTTGCTATTGAGCAGTCGTAGGGCAAAGTGAAGGAGGCAGTGGCACAGAAGGCTCGGGTCGCTAGGTTGAAGAGGGAGTCGGACAGGGCAGTTCGTCAGATGAAGGGGTTTGTCGTCCTCTCCGACTCCGGCTTCGATGATGGCGACAACTGCACCTCCTCGTCAGATGACCAAGACCCTCCACCAGCTGTGCCTACAGCTGCACCGATGACCGGAAGGGCAAA
>NC_041383.1:45834020-45858431 GCF_002162155.2 Triticum dicoccoides
TTGTAGAAGTTTAAGAACTTGTCCGACGACGAACTATGATATTTTCTATGTGCCAAAGTTTGTTAATGTCCGCTTGCAGCCGATCTTGTGTTCCTTTGCAGCCGATTTTTATTGTTCGTCGTTCAATCACGTATAGTAGATCAACGTTGCATGTGTAGTATGGATACAAGACGCCGGACATGAGATACGTGGTTACAGAGTGGTAAATATGAGGCGTGCCGGGTCAGCGCGCGGACGCATCCGCATGTGTTTGAGGAGCCGGATATGGGCCATAGATGCACTAAGTCCCCGATGATGTCTAGAAGGAAATGCACTTTCTAAGCGGTGCTGATTAAGTAAAAGATAAAAGGCAGTTTCACTTTGCATTTACTGATTTACGCATTCATATTACTGCATTGCATTGACAGATTGACTGATGAAACAAATAGTAGCCCTTTTTATAGACAGACTGTAAAAAGACGGGCGCAGTCGACTGGGCCCAGCCCAGCACTGTATGTTTTGTAGAGAAGGACGTTCAGGCCGAACAGGTCATTCCAGCCCAGTGAAGCTTCATTGAACTCTTCCTCTGTAAAAAAGAAAAACTCTTCCAATTTCCTGTTCTTCATGAGAGCTCTGTTTTTCCTTTTAGCAAGTATATTTCCTCTGTGTTGAAGGAATCATCACTAGCTAGTTGTAGAAGTTGTCACAATCGTTTCAACCAATCTTTAGTTTCTTGTGCATCCAATTCCTCATGTCAAGACATAGTTAACGGTAATTATCTGCCTCAGTAATTGAGTTTGATGGTACCAAACTCCCTCACGCTGCACTTCGTGAGATGCCATCGAGATGAAAATTTTGACCTCTCTGAAGATACTCGTTAATATTTCTCAAAGCAAAACAATGCGTGCGACGAAAAGCTACGTTTCACAATTACTGTACTACAGAATCAAGGTACATATTTCAGATGATAATGTACGTTCAGATGCACAGTACTATATTGCAGAGTTGCCGCTAGTGATACTTTTTACTAACCAAATACTCTAGTGTCAAAAGATGTCTTACATTATGATCCGGAGGAAGTACTATATAATTAATTCCTGCTCTCTGCCAGTTGCGTTTATGTGCCAAGTGTACTCACAGATCCATATTTAAGCCCATCAATCAAACCACACCCCTAATTTTTCTGTCCACTTTTCACTGCACGAGCCAAAAATAGGCTGATATGATATCACTTCATATATGCTCATGGATCCTCCTGCCAACTACTAATTTGCATTGATATCACTCCAGCAATCTGGTGCTGCTTGGCGTTCTGAGGGGCATATGTTCGCTGCCAAGAAAGAGGTTCAATCACGTCCGATCCAGGTGCCAGCCTCATCCAAATCTATGGATATGTAGGAACTGGTGAGTTCTCTGAATCTTTTCAAGAAACTTTAAACAGCAGGAGGTGAAGCAAATGCATTTTCCCCGCGGCACTGATCGTTCCTCAGCTTAATTGTTTACAATTTTGTCATCTATTTTACATGAAGGCTAGAGGGTGGTCTTCAAGCAAGAAAAGTGTTGAGTCCAGGCGTATTATAGTACGACTGAGACTGAGTTGGGCAGGAGTAAGCGGGTGGATTGGCCTGACTCTTCAAGACCAAAGATACTCGGCTTCCTCTGCATCAAGTCACGAAATTTGACCCTTAGTTAGCAGCACCAAAACTAGAGCAGGCCAAAGACAAGCAAGAACTGTCAGTCAGCACCGATAAGGCAGAAGTGAAAAAGGAGACAACTCGCTTTTGCACGATAAAAAAACGCATGCATGCACGCATGTTAACTTCGTGTTCTGGTCGAGAGAGCCTGTGTCATGTCATCTCATCCAAACTTCGCGATGTCAGAGCTCTAGATGAATTCAAGTGCATGAGTGATAATGTTTTTTCTTCTGACATTTGCATGAGTCATTATCCAATTTTGCATGCGTGCAGTATATTGCCATCATGGATCATTCGGGTTAGAGAGTGGAACTGCATGCCTAAGACATGTACTCCCTCCGTTCCTAAATATAAGCATTTTTAGACATTTTAAATGGACTACAACATACAGATATATAGAGACATATTTTAGAGTGTAGATTCACTTATTTGCTCCGTATGTAGTCACTTGTTGGAATTTGTAGAAAGACTTATATTTGGGAACGAAGGGAGTACACCACAACACATGGACTAGCTAAGCAATTACTGAAAGTCGAAATTTACGCCCAACCGGATTGGCCTCGTTGAGATGGCAAATGTGTACCTAATTCAGATAGGAATGTTCCTTTAGATGCATACTATTGCAGAATTTCAGCAGTGTAATACTTTGTAGTAACCATATAATTCACACTAATACAACTTCGTTTCATTATCTAAACAAAAACTTAGAATATCTTCAATCATGCAATAATTATGATAGTTAGCTCAACTGAAATTTGGCATGTTTGTATGATGCGGCTACCTTTATCGATTTAACATTGTTGTCATGCAGGACGTGAGATGAGCATTCCATAAGGATGAACGGTGTGAAACTTCATTGCTGCTAGTATAAAAGGGTCCTTTACTTGACACCCGCTGAAGGGACTATATCCGGACTATGCGATGAGATGACTATACGATCGAAACGAGTCACCCGCATAATTTAGATGAGGTATTGGAAGAACACTGAAGGGATGGGTCCAGAGGAATTCCAACAGCAGAGGATTGGCGCGTAGAGGAGCAGAGCTGGCCGACTAGAGGAATGACATCGAGACAAATGGGGCTCCGGTGGATGCCGTCCTCAAGCGCTGTCGCGCCTTGCCTCAGCTTGCGACAACGACAAGGCTGATGAGGTCTAGCCTGGCCAGGATGAGTGCTCTAGCCTAGTATGTTAAACATGTAACATGCCATGTTTATTATGGTGTCCTTGTGTGCCAAGACTGGTAACATGAGTAGTTGGATACATAGGAAATCTTCTTGTTAGAGTTATCTTTATCTCTCCATCTCCCTTGTAAAACTCCTATGGTTAGCCTATGCTGCCGCACCATGTAACCTACAAGAGATGGGTCTCTCCCCAATCAATATAAACAAACGCATGCATGTCCTACCTCTTCCTCCACATCTAGCGATCATCTTCTCCAACGCACCGTCAAGATTTTCTTTTCTTCACATCCACTAGCCTCCCATCCTACCACCTCCTTCGCCATGTCTACTTCTTCTAGCCAAACAATCTCCACCAGCCTGAACAACACCATCTCCGAGCCTCTCACAAGAACCAATTATATCCTCTAACGAGCAAAAGCTCGTTCCCAGATCATGGGAGCAGGGCTATATGGGTATATCAATAAAACCATTGCTGAGCCACCGAAAACTATCACTACCAAAACATCTGACGGGAGGGATCAAACCGCTCCTAATCCTGCCTATACACCCTGGCTCATACAAGATCAACAGATCATTGCATACTTGCTCCACAACCTTTCCAAAGAAGTCCTGGTGCAAGTAGCTTCCCTAGAGACATCCCGTGCCATCTGTTCCACCCTAGCAAACATGTTTTCAGCCCAATCCAGATCCCGAGCCGAGAACTGCCATATATCTCTCTCCAACGCCCAGAAATGCTCCCAAAGCGCCGCTGCTTATTTTGGGCAGATGCGGGCGGTCTCTGATGAACTAGTGGTAGTAGGGAAACCCATCATCGATGAGGAACTGGTTTGCTTCATCACTGCCAGTTTAGATATGGAGTACCAACCTCTTGTATCTACATAGGTGTGCGCGCTAACCCTCTCTCCATAGATGAACTCTTCGGAATGATCTTCAATTTTGACCAGAGAGTGGTGATGTTCCAAGGAACCGGTCCAGCCGCCTTCAAATCCTCCGTGAATGCATCCTATCGAGGTCGCGACAGCCCTCCCAAACCCTACTGGAACTTATCCAAGGGAGGCAGTGGTGGTGGTGGTGGCGCCGGGGGATGGGGGTGAGGGAGTCCTGGATAAGGGGGTATCCGGACAGCCGGACTATATACATCGTCCGGACTATAGAAGCATCAAGATACAAGACTCAAGACTTCGCCTCGTGTCCGGATGGGACTCTCCTTTGCGTGGAAGACAAGCTTCGCAATTCGGATATTATGTTTCCTTCCTTGTAACCGACTCCATGTAAACCCTAGCTCTCCGGTGTCTATATAAACCGGAGAGCATGGTCCTTAGAAGACCGATCACAATTACAATCATACCATTATAGGCTAGCTCTTAGGGTTTAGCCTCTACGATCTCGTGGTAGATCTACTCTTGTATTCCGCATATCTTCAATATTAATCATGCAGGAAGTAGGGTTTGACCTCCATCGAGAGGGCCCGAACCTGGGTAAACATTATGTCCCTTGCTTCCTATTACCATCAGCCTAAGACGCACAGATCGGGACCCCCTACCCGAGATCCGCCGGTGTTGACACCAACATTGGTGCTTTCACTGAGAGTTCCTCTGTGTCGTCGCTTCGAGGCTTGATGGCGTCTTCAATCGTCAACAACATGGTCCAGGGTGAGACTTTTCTCCCCGGACAAATCTTTGTGTTCGGCGGCTTCGCACTGCGGGCCAATTCGCTTGGCCAGTTGGAGCAGATCGATAGCTTCGCCCCTGGCCACCAGATCAGGTTCGGAAACTTGAACTACACGGCAGATATCCGCGGAGACTTGATCTTCGACGGATTCGAGCCTGCGCCAGGAGCGCCGGACAGTCACGATGAGCACGGCCTAGACCTGCTGTCGGACAATGCTCGGGACGTCATCCCCGAAGCAGCCCCGGATCTAAATCCAGGGCAGGTTGCATTGCCTATGGACGAAGGGCTGGACCCCGCCCCACAGGCCGCACACTTATCGGCGGTGGAGACGAACACAGGTCTCACCTCTGTGGAGGCCTGTAACCCTGGGCCCCTGGACTCATATCCGGCTGTTGGTCCTGGTCCGCACACTCTCGAGCCAGCCGAGCCAGGTTGGGCTCCGGTAATGGACTTTACCGCTGCGGACATCTTTCAGCACTCACCCTTTGGCGACATGCTGAACTCATTGAAGTCTCTCTCTTTAGCAGGAGACTCTGGGCCGAACTATGTCCGGCTGGAGTGGGAAGCAAGCGACGAAGGAATTCGCTGCCCACCCACCACCCACTTTGTCGCCACGATCAATGATTTAACCGACGTGCTCGACTTCGACTTCGAGGACATCGACAGTATGAACGACGATGCAGGAGACATACAGGAGCCACCACTCACAGGGCGGTGGACAGCCACCTCTTCATACGATATATATATATATATGGGGGACACTCTGAAAGAAACGAATGGCGATGAGGCAACGGAGGATAACCCCTCCAAGAAGAAAGCAAAGCATGGGCGTCGCTAGCGCCGCTCCAAGCCCCGCCAAGGCAATACCGGCGCCGGAGATGATAATAATTCGGACGGTGCCGACGAGGAATACAACCCCGAACAACCCGCCTTCGAGCAGGCCGAACAGGAAGACGGGCATAACAGCCCAGATGAACAGGCGACGGACGGGTATCCGGAGGAGGACAACTACATGCCCCTCTCCGAAGATGAGATTAGCCTCAGCGACGACGAGTTCGACGTACCCGAAGACCCCGCAGAGCAGGAGTGCTTCAAGCGCCGGCTTATTGCCACTGCAAGAAGCCTGAAGAAGAAGCAGCAGCAGCTCCAAGCTAACCAAGATCTGCTCACAGACAGATGGACAGAAGTCCTGGCAGCCGAGGAATATGAACTCGAGCGCCCTACGGCTGACCGACTGCCTCGAGGTCGGGATAAAACGGCATATCAGCCGAAATACCAGCCCGTACCCCCGCACCGGGGTGATCGGTTCATTCGTGGGTCAACACTATGGCAGCATCTGTGTAGCCCATTTATCTAGTAAAAGGCCTCTTTATATTTTAGCGACTTTTCCCCGTGATGATAGTAGTGTACCCAGCTGATAGTAATATATGTGTATGTATAATTTTTTGGCACTAAATCAATGTATGGCAGCCGCCACGCCTTGTCCATAGGGGTTCTCCGCCATTTTCCCCAACCACCACCACCGCTTTGTGTAGCCACTATTTCGGGTCACCCCCTAACGCCATTATGACATACCATTTTCTCATTGCTAGAGAGCACTAGTTCTAACCATAATCCTCACAGCATGAACCTTTGTTGTCACCTCCTACATGGAATTTACATTGTCTCCGCCTGCAACTCAGTCCAAGATCATTTTCAGCGGCCTAGGAATGGGTAGCTCAGCGCAAAGACCCAAGCAGAAGCCTACAGTCGGGATGGGCACCAGCCCGGTATATGTCACAAGGGCGTGACTCAAAAGCTCGATAAAAGCTGGAAATACCAAAAAATGGATTTTTAATATAATTGCCCTATAATGCATTTAAATATTACAAAATTTCAAATTCTATTTTTAAATATAAATGCTCATAAATGCAACATAATGTTTTTTTGGGGGCTTTTGCTAAAAATTGTTTTGGGGGGTTGAGTTGGGGCAAGTAAGAACCAATGGTACAAAAGCTTGTCCCCCATGTTAACTTTAGTCCACAATCTCGTAGACACAAAAATAGGCTACATAAACTTGTTTAGCGTGCTCAGTTTAGTACAAAAATAACTATGTGACATGCTGACTCAGCTGGGGCTAGTTTGGGAGGGGTCTTTTTTGCAAAAATTCCCCTGAATGACACTTGAGAGTTCTGTGGGGATGCGAGGCGGCATCATATTTGCAGAGAGGACCTTTTTTTATCATCTTTTTCACTTGCGGTCCGGATCTTCATCTCTTTCCCCTATTTTCGGGAGAACAAAACTTTGGTAGGCGACGCCGCCGCCTAGTCCAGCGATCGTCTGCATCGATGCCGCCCGTGCTTTGTGATTGTAGTGGAGACCCTCCTGACTAGGGTATGTGCTCGTTCCCAGCCTTTTTCTGCCAAAATTTCATGGAAATAAGCATGGAGCTGGGTAGGGTTTCGGGGGGGGGGGGCGTGAGTTAGATGAATGAAATTCACTGATTCATTGCCATGGGTTTTATGTGATAGCATCAGATCATCTTTCCCCTTTGACATTTAGGTAGCCACCAACATAGAGTAGTATAATTTAGGGTTTGTGTTCATTGGATTAAAAAACTGAATTTTCCACAATTTTTCTGCAATGCATGTGATGTTGATGATCTGTTTAGTGATAAGATCCACCACTATGGATTTTTCTATGTGAATGGGAAGAACATGTCATATATGGATAAAAAGATTGATTTTTTACCACTATTCTGGAGATACTTGGTCCTTATTGTGGCTACAAGATCATTTGGAAAATTTGGGATACACTCCTGGTACTAATTTGGCTTCATACTGGACAATTTCTGGCAAAGGTTTAGGAGATGGACTAAGGTCCTTAACTTGTGATGAAAATTCCATAGCATTGGTTATTGAAGATCTCAAAACAAAGCTTGTATCTCTGTTTGTTGATCATGTGGACATTATCAGATGCCAGGTGGATGATGTGTGGTAGGAGAATGTTTATTTTCCAGATGTCATTAGTCTAGTAAAACCTTCACATGGATACAAGCAGAAGATACACAAATCAATTGGTGCTGCTATAGCTGGGACACAATTTGAAGTAGAGGAAGAGGAGGAAGAGGAGGGACTGTGACAATAGATTTGGGCCGTGGAAGTGAGTTTGATGACAATGATTATGATCTTGGTGATGTAGTAGATTCTGATGAGGACGATGAAGTTCGTAGCACAAAGCAAATGAAAAGCAAAAGGGAAGCAAAGCAAAGAGTAAAGGAAAGAACTGGGAAGTTAAGCAATATGACTATGATGATGTTGATATGCCCTTGCCTATGCTACAAGTTGGTCCAGATGATTTGGGTTACCACTTCAAAGTGTTTGCCCAAAGATTGACATGGTAGAGCCTAAATTCAAACTGGAATGGCTTTTGCATCTGTCAAAGAACTAATGGCAGCACTTACTGAGTATAACATCAAAGAGAGAGAGAGAGACAGAGAGAGAGACGGAGAGAGAGAGAGAGAGAGAGAGAGAGAGAGAGAGTATTAAGAAATCAAAGAATGAAGCAAAAAAGGTAGAGAGGCTCATTATGAAAGTTAGTTGTGCATGGTCCCTATCTACAGCAAAGCACAAGAGGACAAATTGTATTCTTGTGACGAAATACATTGATGAGCATACATGTGTGAGAGAGTGGCAGATAAAGGCAATCAAAACACCATATCTTGCCAAGAAGAATATAGAAGAGTTTAGGGTAGATGAGAAGATGACAGTGAAATCTTTTTCTATGAAATTGCAAAAAGAGTTTAACATGATTGCTACGAGGTCCAAGCTATAGAGAGCAAGAAAGGTTGTACTTGATGAAATATATGGTGAAGAGGAGGAGCAGTACAATAGTTTGTATGATTATGAGTGAGAACTTAGGAGCACAAACCCAGGTAGCACATTCTACTTATGCTTGAATACAAGTCAAATTTTCGCATCTTGCTACTAGGCTATTGGTTGATGCAAAAAGGGTTTCCTAGACGGTTGTAGACCAATAATTTGTGTGTATCAATGTCACTTAAAAACAAGATATGTTGGTGTTTTACTCACATCTAGTAACATTGATCCTAATGATTGCATATTCCCCATTGCAAAAGTTGTTGTAAAGGTTGAGTGCACTAATACCTCGCTTTGGTTTTTGACCACACTGAAAACTAATTAGGAAGTGATAACTCAAGTCATTATACAAATATGAGTAACATACAGAAGGTATTTCATTTTGTGTCATTGTACTTTCAGTTTTGTTGCTCACATGACAATAATGATGTGCACCATTAGTTGTGTTTGTTGTTCACATGTCATTTACTTGGTAGGGATTAATAATTGTTGTGAAAAGTTGAAAGATCATGGATGTCGCCTAGAGGGGGGAGGGTGAATAGGCATTTTAAAATAATTATGGTTTAGGCTTGTACAACTGTGGAATAAACCTAGCGGTTAATTTGTCAAGCACAAAACCTACAACAACTAGGCTCACCTATGTGCACCAACAACTTATGCTAAGCAACATAAACTACTAGGTGATAGCAAGATATATGACAAGAAACAATATGGCTATCACAAAGTAGAGTGCATAAGTAAAGGGCTCGGGTAAGAGATAACCGAGGCACGCGGAGACGATGATGTATCCCGAAGTTCACACCCTGGCGGATGCTAATCTCCGTTTGGAGCGGTGTGGAGGCACAATGCTCCCCAAGAAGCCACTAGGGCCATCGTAATCTCCTCACGCCCTCGCACAATGCAAGATGCCGTGATTCCACTAAGGGACCCTTGATGGCGGTCACCGAACCCGTACAAATGGCGACCCTTGGGGGCGGTCACCGAACCCGTACAAATGGCGACCCTTGGGGGCGGTCACCGGTACCCGTCAAATTGCTCGGGGCGATCTCCACAACCGAATTGGAGACCCCGACGCTTGCCCGGAGCTTTACACCACAATGATTGAGCTCCGAACACCACCAACCGTCTAGGGCGCCCAAGCACCCAAGAGGAACAAGCTCAAGGGCACCAAGCACCCAAGAGTAATAAGCTTCTCAACTTGTAACTTCCACGTATCACGTGGAGAACTCAAACCGATGCACCAAATGCAATGGAAAGGGCACACGGAGTGCCCAAGTCCTTCTCTCTCAAATCCTACCGAAGCAACTAATGCTAGAGAGGAAGATGAGAGGAAGAACAAGAAGGAGAACACCAAGAACTCCAAGATCTAGATCCAAGGGGTTCCCCTCACTAAAAGGAGAAAGTGATTGGTGGCAACGTGGATCTAGATCTCCTCTCTCTTTTCCCTCAAAAACTAGCAAGAATCCATGGAGGGATTGAGAGTTAGCAAGCTCGAAGAAGGTCAACAATGGGGGAAGAACATGAGCTCAAAGGATAAGTTCCATTGGGGAAGAAGACCCCCTTTTATAGGAGGGGGAAAAACCAACCGTTACCCCCCTACCAGTCCCGTAGAGAGCGGTACTACCGCTAGGCCAACGGTACTACCGCTTAACAGCCTAAGAGGTACTACCGCTCCTCCTCGCGGTACTACCGCTCCAGAGTGGTACTACCGCCACTCCTGCCGCGGCTGGTACCGGAAAGTCCGACACGAAAAACGAGCCCTCGAATCGAGGCGGCACTAGCACGAAACTGTTGGAAATATGCCCTAGAGGCAATAATAAAAGCATTATTATTATATTTCCTTGTTCATGATAATTGTCTTTATTCATGCTATAATTGTGTTATCCGAAAATCGTAATACATGTGTGAATAACAGACACCGACATGTCCCTAGTGAGCCTCTAGTTTACTAGCTCATTGATCAACAGATAGTCATGGTTTCCTGACTATGGACACTGGATGTCATTGATAACGAGATCACATCATTGGGAGAATGATGTGATGGACAAGACCCAATCCTAAACATAGCACAAGATCGTATAGTTCGTTTGCTAGAGTTTTCCAATGTCAAGTATCTTTTCCTTAGACCATGAGATCGTGTAACTCCCGGATACCGTAGGAGTGCTTTGGGTATGCCAAACATCACAACATAACTGGGTGACTATAAAGGTAGACTACGGGTATCTCCGAAAGTGTCTGTTGGGTGACATGGATCAAGACTGGGATTTGTCACTCCGTATGACGGAGAGGTATCACTGGGCCCACTCGGTAATGCATCATCATAATGAGCTCAGAGTGACCAAGTGTCTGGTCACGGGATCATGCATTGCGGTACGAGTAAAGTGACTTGCCGGTAACGAGATTGAACGAGGTATTGGGATACCGACGATCGAATCTCGGGCAAGTAACATATCGATAGACAAAGGGAATAGCGTACGGGATTGATTAAATCCTCGACATCGTGGTTCATCCGATGAGATCATCGTGGAGCATGTGGGAGCCAACATGGGTATCCAGATCCCGCTGTTGGTTATTGACCGGAGAGTCGTCTCGGTCATGTCTGCTTGTCTCCCGAACCCGTAGGGTCTACACACTTAAGGTTCGGTGACGCTAGGGTTATGAAGATATGTATATGCAGAAACCCGAATGTTGTTCGGAGTCCCGGATGAGATCCCGGACGTCACGAGGAGTTCCGGAATGGTCCGGAGGTAAAGAATTATATATAGGAAGTGCTATTTCGGGCATCGGGACAAGTTTCGGGGTCATCGGTATTGTACCGGGACCACCGGAAGGGTCCCGGGGGTCCACCGGGTGGGGCCACCTGTCCCGGGGGGGCCACATGGGCTGTAGGGGGTGCGCCTTGGCCTAGATGGGCCAAGGGCACCAGCCCCTATAGGCCCATGCGCCTAGGGTTTCCACCATGGAAGAGTCCATGTGGTGGAAGGCACCCCTAGGTGCCTTGGGGGGGAGGGAAACCTCCCCTTGGCCGCCGCCCCCCCTAGTAGATGCCATCTACTAGGGCCGGCGCCCCCCCTTGGCACCCCTATATATAGTGGGGGGGAGAGGAGGGATTTTACACCAGCCCCTGGCGCCTCCACCTCCCCCCCGTTACGTCTCTCCCTCGTAGTCTCGGCGAAGCCCTGCTGCTGTGACGCCCTGCATCCACCACCACGCCGTCGTGCTGCTGGATCTTCATCAACCTCTCCTTTCCCCTTGCTGGATCAAGAAGGAGGAGACGTCTCCCGTCCCGTACGTGTGTTGAACGCGGAGGTGCCGTCCGTTCGGCGCTGGTCATCGGTGATTTGGATCACGTCGAGTACGACTACATCATCACCGTTCTTTTGAACGCTTCCGTGCGCGATCTACAAAGGTATGTAGATGCATCTAATCACTCGTTGCTAGATGAACTCCTAGATGATCTTGGTGAAACGAGTAGGAAAACTTTTGTTTTCTACAACGTTCCCCAACAGTGGCATCATGAGCTAGGTCTATGCGTAGTTCTTCTTGCGCGAGTAGAACACAATTTGTTGTGGGTGTAGATTTGTCAACTTTCTTGCCGTTACTAGTCCTTTCTTGCTTCAGCGGTATTGTGGGATGAAGCGGCCCGGACCAACCTTACACGTACGCTTACGTGAGACCGGTTCCACCAACTAACATGCACTAGTTGCATAAGGTGGCTGGCGGGTGTCTGTCTCTCCTACTTTAGTTGGAGCGGAATCGATGAACAGGGTCCTTATGAAGGGTAAATAGAAGTTGACAAATCACGTTGTGGCTTTAACGTAGGTAAGAAAACGTTCTTGCTAGAACCCTAATTCAGCCACGTAAAACTTGCAACAACAATTAGAGGACGTCTAACTTGTTTTTGCAGCAAGTGGTTTGTGATATGATATGGCCAAAGTTGTGATGAATGATGAATGATCTATATGTGATGTATGAGATGTTCATGCTATTGTAATAGGAATCACGACTTGCATGTCGATGAGTATGACAACCGGCAGGAGCCATAGGAGTTGTCTTTATTCTTTTATATGACCTGCGTGTCATCAAGAAACGCCATGTAAATTACTTTACTTTATTGCTAAACGCGTTAGCCATAGTAGTAGAAGTAATAGTTGGCGAGCAACTTCATGGAGACACGATGATGGAGATCATGATGATGGAGATCATGGTGTCAAGCCGGTGACAAGATGATCATGGAGCCCCAAGATGGAGATCAAAGGAGCTATGTGATATTGGCCATATCATGTCACGTTTATTATTTGATTGCATGTGATGTTTATCATGTTTTGAATCTTGTTTACTTAGAACGACGGTAGTAAATAAGGTGATCCCTCATACTAATTTCAAGAAGTGTTCCCCCTAACTGTGCACCGTTGCGACAGTTCGCTGTTTCAAAACACCACGTGATGATCGGGTGTTTTATTCAGACGTTCACATACAACGGGTGCAAGACAGATTTACACATGCAAACACTTAGGTTGACTTGACGAGCCTAGCATGTACAGACATGGCCTCGGAACACGGAAGACCGAAAGGTCGAGCATGAGTCGTATAGAAGATACGATCAACATGAAGATGTTCACCGATGTTGACTAGTCCGTCTCACGTGATGATCAGACACGGTCTAGTTTAACTCGGATCATGTAATACTTAGATGACTAGAGGGATGTCTAATCTAAGTGGGAGTTCATTAATAATTTGATTAGTTGAACTTAATTATCATGAACTTAGTCTAAATATTTTACAATATGTCTTGTAGATTAAATGGCCAACGTAGTCCTCAACTTCAATGCGTTCCTAGAGAAAACCAAGCTGAAAGACGATGGCAGCAACTATACGGACTGGGTCCGGAACCTGAGGATCATCCTCATAGCTGCCAAGAAAGATTATGTCCTACAAGCACCGCTTGGTGACGCACCCGTTCTCCCTACAGAACAAGATGTTATGAACGCTTGGCAGGCACGTTTCGATGACTACTCCCTCGTTCAGTGCGGCATGCTTTACAGCCTAGAGCCGGGGCTCCAAAAGCGTTTTGAGAGACATGGAGCATATGAGATGTTCGAAGAGCTGAAAATGGTTTTCCAAGCTCATGCCCGGGTCGAGAGATATGAAGTCTCCGACAAATTCTTCAGCTGTAAGATGGAGGAAAACAGTTCTGTCAGTGAGCACATACTCACTATGTCTGGGTTGCATAACCGCTTGACTCAGCTGGGAGTTAATCTCCCGGATGATGCGGTCATTGACAGAATCCTCCAGTCGCTTACACCAAGCTACAAGAGCTTTGTGATGAACTTCAATATGCAGGGGATGGAAAGGACCATTCCTGAAGTATTTGCTATGCTGAAATCAGCAGAGGTAGAAGTCAGGAAGGAACATCAAGTGTTGATGGTCAATAAAACCACTAAGTTCAAGAAAGGCAAGGGTAAAAAGAACTTCAAGAAGGACGGCAAGGAGGTTGCCGCGCCCGGCAAGCAAGCTGCCGGGAAGAAGCCAAAGAATGGACCCAAGCCCGAGACTGAGTGCTTTTATTGCAAGGGAAGCGGTCACTGGAAGCGGAACTGCCCTAAGTACTTAGCGGATAAGAAGGCCGGCAAAACAAAAGGTATATGTGATATACATTTAATTGATGTGTACCTTACTAGTGCCCGTAGTAGCTCCTGGGTATTTGATACCGGTGCAGTTGCTCACATTTGTAACTCAAAGCAGGGGCTGCGGAATAAGCGGAAACTGGCAAAGGACGAGGTGACGATGCGCGTCGGGAATGGTTCCAAGGTCAATGTGATCGCCGTCGGCACGCTACCTCTGCATCTCCCTTCGGGATTAGTTTTAAACCTTAATAATTGTTATTTAGTGCCAGCTTTGAGCATGAACATTGTATCAGGATCTCGTTTAATTCGAGATGGCTACTCTTTTAAATCTGAGAATAATGGTTGTTCCATTTTTATGAGAGATATGTTTCATGGTCATGCTCCTATGGTGAATGGTTTATTCTTTATGAATCTCGAACGTGATGCTACACATGTTCATAATGTGAGTGCCAAAAGAAGTAAGGTTGATAATGATAGTCCCACATACCTGTGGCACTGCCGCCTTGGTCACATAGGTGTCAAACGCATGAAGAAGCTCCATGCTGATGGACTTTTAGAGTCTCTTGATTATGAATCATTTGACACATGCGAACCATGCCTTATGGGTAAAATGACCAAGACTCCGTTCTCAGGAACAATGGAGCGAGCAACCGACTTATTGGAAATCATACATACTGATGTGTGCGGTCCAATGAGTGTTGAGGCTCGCGGTGGCTATCGTTATGTTCTCACCCTCACTGATGATTTAAGTAGGTATGGGTATATCTACTTAATGAAACACAAGTCTGAAACCTTTGAAAAGTTCAAGGAATTTCAGAGTGAGGTTGAAAATCAACGTGACAGGAAAATCAAGTTTCTACGATCAGATCGTGGAGGAGAATACTTGAGTCACGAGTTTGGGGCACACTTAAGAAAATGTGGAATAGTTTCACAACTCACGCCGCCTGGAACACCTCAGCGTAATGGTGTGTCTGAACGTCGTAATCGCACTCTGTTAGATATGGTGCGATCTATGATGTCTCTTACCGATTTACCGCTTTCTTTTTGGGGCTATGCTTTAGAGACTGCCGCATTCACTTTAAATAGGGCTACGTCGAAATCCGTTGGGACGACACCGTATGAATTGTGGTTTGGGAAGAAACCTAAGCTGTCGTTTCTAAAAGTTTGGGGATGCGATGCTTATGTCAAGAAACTTCAACCTGAAAAGCTCGAACCCAAGTCGGAAAAATGCGTCTTCATAGGATACCCAAAAGAAACTATTGGGTACACCTTCTACCTCAGATCCGAAGGCAAGATCTTTGTTGCCAAGAATGGGTCCTTTCTGGAGAAAGAGTTTCTCTCGAAAGAAGTAAGTGGGAGGAAAGTAGAGCTTGATGAAGTATTACCTCTTGAACCGGAAAATGGCGCAACTCAAGAAAATGTTCCTGAGGTGCCTGCACCGACTAGAGAGGAAGTTAATGACAGTGATCAAGATACTTCTGATCAAGCCCCTACTGAAATTCGAAGGTCCACAAGGACACGTTCCGCACCAGAGTGGTACGGCAACCCTGTCTTGGAAATCATGCTGTTAGACAACGGTGAACCTTCGAACTATGAAGAAGCGATGGCGGGCCCGGATTCCGACAAATGGCTGGAAGCCATGAAATCCGAGATAGGATCCATGTATGAAAACAAAGTATGGACTTTGACTGACTTGCCCGTTGAGCGGCGAGCCATAGAAAATAAATGGATCTTTAAGAAGAAGACAGACGCGGATGGTAATGTGACCATCTATAAAGCTCGGCTTGTCGCTAAGGGTTATCGACAAGTTCAAGGGGTTGACTACGATGAGACTTTCTCGCCGGTAGCGAAGCTGAAGTCCGTACGAATCATGTTAGCAATTGCTGCATTCTATGATTACGAAATATGGCAAATGGACGTCAAAACGGCATTCCTTAATGGTTTCCTTAAGGAAGAATTGTATATGATACAGCCGGAAAGTTTTTGTCGATCCTAAGAATGCTGACAAAGTGTGCAAGCTCCAACGCTCGATTTATGGGCTGGTGCAAGCATCTCGGAGTTGGAACATTCGCTTTGATGAGATGATCAAAGCGTTTGGGTTTACACAGACTTATGGAGAAGCCTGCGTTTACAAGAAAGTGAGTGGGAGCTCTGTAGCATTTCTCATATTATATGTAGATGACATACTTTTGATGGGAAATGATATAGAACTCTTGGACAGCATCAAGGCCTACTTGAATAAAAGTTTTTCAATGAAGGACCTTGGAGAAGCTGCTTATATATTAGGCATCAAAATCTATAGAGATAGATCAAGACGCCTCATAGGTCTTTCACAAAGCACATACCTTGATAAGATATTGAAGAAGTTCAATATGGATCAATCCAAGAAGGGGTTCTTGCCTGTGTTACAAGGTGTGAAATTGAGCTCAGCTCAATGTCTGACCACGGCAGAAGATATAGAAGAGATGAGCGTCATCCCCTATGCCTCAGCCATAGGTTCTATTATGTATGCCATGCTGTGTACCAGACCTGCTGTTAACCTTGCCGTCAGTTTGGTAGGAAGGTACCAAAGTAATCCCGGCAAGGAACACTGGACAGCGGTCAAGAATATCCTGAAGTACCTGAAAAGGACTAAGGAAATGTTTCTCGTTTATGGAGGTGATGAAGAGCTCGTCGTAAAGGGTTACGTCGACGCTAGCTTCGACACAGATCTGGATGACTCTAAGTCACAAACCGGATACGTGTATATTTTGAATGGTGGGGCAGTAAGCTGGTGCAGTTGCAAGCAAAGCGTCGTGGCGGGATCTACATGTGAAGCGGAGTACATGGCAGCCTCGGAGGCAGCACATGAAGCAATATGGGTGAAGGAGTTCATCACCGACCTAGGAGTCATACCCAATGCGTCGGGGCCGATCAAGCTCTTCTGTGACAACACTGGAGCTATTGCACTTGCCAAGGAGCCCAGGTTTCACAAGAAGACAAGGCACATCAAGCGTCGCTTCAACTCCATTCATGAAAATGTTCAAGATGGAGACATAGAGATTTGTAAAGTACATACAGACCTGAATGTAGCAGATCCGTTGACTAAACCTCTCCCTAGAGCAAAACATGATCAACACCAGAATTCCATGGGTGTTCGATTCATCACAATGTAACTAGATTATTGACTCTAGTGCAAGTGGGAGACCGTTGGAAATATGCCCTAGAGGCAATAATAAAAGCATTATTATTATATTTCCTTGTTCATGATAATTGTCTTTATTCATGCTATAATTGTGTTATCCGGAAATCGTAATACATGTGTGAATAACAGACACCAACATGTCCCTAGTGAGCCTCTAGTTGACTAGCTCGTTGATCAACAGATAGTCATGGTTTCCTGACTATGGACACTGGATGTCATTGATAACGAGATCACATCATTGGGAGAATGATGTGATGGACAAGACCCAATCCTAAACATAGCACAAGATCGTATAGTTCGTTTGCTAGAGTTTTCCAATGTCAAGTATCTTTTCCTTAGACCATGAGATCGTGTAACTCCCGGATACCGTAGGAGTGCTTTGGGTATGCCAAACGTCACAAGTAACTGGGTGACTATAAAGGTAGACTACGGGTATCTCCGAAAGTGTCTGTTGGGTGACATGGATCAAGACTGGGATTTGTCACTCCGTATGACGGAGAGGTATCACTGGGCCCACTCGGTAATGCATCATCATAATGAGCTCAGAGTGACCAAGTGTCTGGTCACGGGATCATGCATTGCGGTACGAGTAAAGTGACTTGCCGGTAACAAGATTGAACGAGGTATTGGGATACCGACGATCGAATCTCGGGCAAGTAACATATCGATAGACAAAGGGAATAGCGTACGGGATTGATTAAATCCTCGACATCGTGGTTCATCCGATGAGATCATCGTGGAGCATGTGGGAGCCAACATGGGTATCCAGATCCCGCTGTTGGTTATTGACCGGAGAGTCGTCTCGGTCATGTCTGCTTGTCTCCCGAACCCGTAGGGTCTACACACTTAAGGTTCGGTGACGCTAGGGTTATGAAGATATGTATATGCAGAAACCCGAATGTTGTTCGGAGTCCCGGATGAGATCCCGGACGTCACGAGGAGTTCCGGAATGGTCCGGAGGTAAAGAATTATATATAGGAAGTGCTATTTCGGGCATCGGGACAAGTTTCGGGGTCATCGGTATTGTACCGGGACCACCGGAAGGGTCCCGGGGGTCCACCGGGTGGGGCCACCTGTCCCGGGGGGGCCACATGGGCTGTAGGGGGTGCGCCTTGGCCTAGATGGGCCAAGGGCACCAGCCCCTATAGGCCCATGCGCCTAGGGTTTCCACCATGGAAGAGTCCATGTGGTGGAAGGCACCCCTAGGTGCCTTGGGGGGGAGGGAAACCTCCCCTTGGCCGCCGCCCCCCCTAGTAGATGCCATCTACTAGGGCCGGCGCCCCCCCTTGGCACCCCTATATATAGTGGGGGGGAGAGGAGGGATTTTACACCAGCCCCTGGCGCCTCCACCTCCCCCCCGTTACGTCTCTCCCTCGTAGTCTCGGCGAAGCCCTGCTGCTGTGACGCCCTGCATCCACCACCACGCCGTCGTGCTGCTGGATCTTCATCAACCTCTCCTTTCCCCTTGCTGGATCAAGAAGGAGGATACGTCTCCCATCCCGTACGTGTGTTGAACGCGGAGGTGCCGTCCGTTCGGCGCTGGTCATCGGTGATTTGGATCACGTCGAGTACGACTACATCATCACCGTTCTTTTGAACGCTTCCGTGCGCGATCTACAAAGGTATGTAGATGCATCTAATCACTCGTTGCTAGATGAACTCCTAGATGATCTTGGTGAAACGAGTAGGAAATTTTTTGTTTTCTGCAACGTTCCCCAACAGAAACCGCAGCGGTACTACGGCTGGGGCTACAAGCGGTACTACCGCTGTGGAGCGGTACTGCCGCTTATAGCACCCAAGCGGTACTACCGCTCCGGCCCGCGGTACTACTGCTCAGACCAGAGCAGGGAGAAAAACAGAAAAGCCATAACTTCTTCATATGAGCTCCGAATTGAGCAAACTCAAGCTTGTTGGATACAAGACAACGAGTAGCATCAAAACAGCGACATACCCTCCAACAGGGGAGGTATGCCTAACAAACAAAGGAGTGAAACCTCCAACAGAGAAGAACCGGCATACCCTCCAACATCGAAAACATCATAGAAGATGCAAGTGAACTCCGTTTTCGATGAACTCGAGCTTGTCATAAAAAAGACCAAGAGCTCCAAATCTCACAAGGAAAAGAACCTAACAAGAACCGATAAAGATGATGCAAGGATGCAATGGTTTGAGCTCTCTACGAATGATACGATCAAGCAACTCATCGAGAGCCCCCCTTGATAGTATGGTAATCGATCCTATAACCCGGTCTCCCACAACTACCGTGAGACCGGTAAAATAGAAAACCTATCAAGGGCAAACCTTTGCCTTGCACATGATCCACTTGAGCTAGATGAAGACGATCTTCTCCTCCTCAAGATGGATCACCTTTCTTGATTGCGTTGGCTCGATGAAGACTAGTAGATTGCTCCCCCATACTCCACTATGGGTGAGCCACTCTTCTGCACATCTTCACAAGTCCATTGTCGCCACAATGGACGGCAAGCTTCAAGCATATGATCTCTTCGTGATGATCCTACTTGAACTTGCACACCGCAACCTAACCCCACAAAGAATTCTCACGCAGACCATGGGTTAGTACACAAAGCGTAATTGACCATGCTTACCATACCATGGGATCGCTTGATCCCTCTCGGTACATCTTCTCTGCTTTGTGTATTGATCAACTTGATTCATTCTTTGACTTAGTCTTGATCAAGCTTGAATCTTTCCAACTCTCTTCATTTGGATGATGTCTTGAAGGTAAACATGAATGATCACACACTCTTCTTCTTCAAGACGTGCTTGCTATAAGCTCAATACTCATAAGATCAATCTTTGAATAATTCCTTAATAGCACCTTGGTCATCACAAACTCTCCTTGAAACCAACAAATGGACTCCAAGAAAATCCTATGGACAAACCCTTCAAATATAACTCAAGGCAACCATTAGTCCATAGAGATTGTCATCAATTGCCAAAACCAAACATGGGGGCGCCGCATGTTCTTTCAGAAGTGTATTCCCAGAAGCTGAATCAGGTTTTGTGTGGAGAAGTTGAGAGTGGCTTGTCCAGTAGGTCATGAATGGTTGAAAAACATTCCTAAAGAGTGATGGGTGAAGGCTATTTTAATGAATTTCCAAAATGTGACTTTATGTTGAACAACACATGTGCAGTATTTAATAGGTACCTTCTGTCTTGCTTATGTGGTTTCAATTTTTTGTACATTTCAGTGAATTTCTAAACATGAATTGTTTCTTTCTTCTTTGTTTGTAGTTTGGTTATATTTTCTTAATGGACATATTGTTTTCGTTTATTTTTTGCCAGCTACATACTTGATGCAACAGACATGCCAATTTTGACAATGTTTGAGAAGATAAGATGCCAGATAATGAATAGGATATACACAAAAATGAAAGAAACAATTAACAAGTGGACTTTGATCCCATGCCCTAAAATTGCAAAGTAACTTCAGAAATCAGTGGACATTGCAAAATCTTTCACTTCTTTCCTTTCTGGCAGTAAGGTCTTTTAGGTGTTGGCCCATGACCACACATACAGAGTTGAGCTAGGTACATGTACTTGCACCTGCATAAGATGGTAGCTACTGAGATCCCATGTTCCCATGGAGTTGCAGCATCAATACATGAGAGGATCAAGCTTGATATAATGGTTGATGATTGCTACAACCTTAAATTCTATGTGAAAGCATATGGTCATAGCATCTAGCCTGTGAGAGATAAGAAATTCTGGAAGAAAACCAATAACTACATGTTCATGCACTGCCAGTAAAACTAAAGAAAGGCAGGAGGCAGAGGAGCAGGAGACAGGCCTCAAAGGAAATTGAGGATGGCACAAGATTGAGCATACATGGAATAGTCATTCATTGTGGTCATGGTGGTGAGGCAGGGCACAATAGAGGAGGTTGTCCTGATCTCAAGCCAAATGGAAAAAGAGAAAGAGTTGCAGAAGAGGAGGAATTTACCGAAGATGATGTCCAGGTTTTTTGCAATGCCATCTTTCTTATGTTTCCATTGCTAATTGTTTGTTTCTATCTAGTACATACATGTTCAAGCAAATGAAGGTGAGACTGCAAACAATCCAGTAGATGTGGACGAATATACTCTTCTATCAAACATGATGAATCAAGTAAATCACCTTCATAATTCTTGACTTGAATTTTCATTAGATATCCTTTTTTATATGTGTTTGATCATTCCTGTCAATTGTTGTTTGAAGCTACAAGAATATGTGAGATACAACATGATCCTAGGCCTCAAGAGTCATAGTGTTCCCTTTACAATCTGTGCTTTGGCAGGGGAGAACACACTCATCAACAAAATGTCCAGGGGGGGACATAGTGGCACCCAGAAGTCCCATGGCATTGATAAGATTAGCTTCATATGTGAAGCACACCTTTTTTTTAATATGCATCGAGCATCCCATTTTGGTTTCAAACAGACCTTGTTAAGATCATTGTGCCAGATCAGTCTAGGTGATCTTGAAATGGTCAATTTTCATGTTGATATGTCCCCAACGTATCTATAAATTTTGACTGTTTCATGCTATTATATTATGAATCTTGAATACTTTTTATTAATTTTATATCATTTTGGTGTACTAACCTATTTAACTCAGTGCATAGTGCTAGTTGTTGTTTTCTGCTTGTTTTTCGTTTTTCGGAAAATCTATACCAAACTGTGTCCAAATGCCATGAAACTTTTTGACGTTTTTTTGGACAAAAGAGACCGTAGAAGATTCGGGAGGAGACCAAATGACAAACGAGGAGACGAAAAGGCAACAGGGCGTGCCCAAGGGGGGTAGGCGCGTCGTGTTACCTTGTGGGCCCCACATGGCTCTGGCTGACCTAATTTCACTTCTATAAATTCTCAAATATTGGGAAAACTCCAGAGAGCCACCCGAAACAATTTTTCTAGTTGCCACAAGCTTCTGTTCTTCTTCGATCCCAACAGGAGACCTTTTTCGGTGCTCAGCCAGAGGGGGAACCGATCAAGGAGGGCTTCTACATCAACCGTGTCGCCCTTCTAATGATGTTGAGTAGTTCACCACAGACCTACGGGTCCATAGCTAGTAGCTAGATGGCTTTTTATCTCTCTTTGATCTTCAATACAATGATCTCCATGGAGTTCTATCCGATGTAATCTTCTTTTGTGGTGTGTTTGTTGGGATCCGACGAATTGTGGATTTATGAACAACTTATTCATTGAAAGTAATTGAGTCTTTTTTTGAACTTTATTACGCATGATTGTTATAGCTTTGTATTTCTCTCCGATCTATCTATTTGGTTTGGCCAACTATATTAATTTATCTATAGTGGGAGAGGTGCTTCGTAATGGGTTCAATCTTGCGGTCTCCTCACCCAGTGAAAGAAGGGGTAGCAAGACACGTATTTGTATTGTTGTCATTAAGGGTAAAACGATGGGTTTTAATCATATTGATTGGTTTTATTCTGTCTACATCATGTCTTCTTGCTTAAAGTGTTACTCTGTTTGTCATGAACATAGTACCATAGATGCATGTTGGATAGTTGTCGATTGGTGGAGTGATAGTAGTAGATGCAGGCAGGAGTCGGTCTATTTGTCATGGACATGATGCCTATATACATGCTCATTGCCATGAATAATGTCATAACTATCCGCATTTCTATCAATTGTCCAACAATAATTTGTCTAGCCACCATATGCTATTGTTTCGAGAGAGAAGCCTATAGTGAAAACTATGCCCCCCTAGTCTACTTTAATCATATTACTAAAATCAAAAGTACATTCCTGCAATTATTTACTTTTATTTTTATCTATCTACCACTACTAGATTTAATCTTTACAAGTAACGAGTTCAAGGGGATTGACGACCCTCTTGCACGCGTTTGTGCAAGTATTTGGTCTTGTGTATGCAGGTGTTATTCACTAGGATTTGTGCGGTTCTCCTATTGGTTCGATAACCTTGGTTCTCACTGAGGGAAATACTTCTCAGCTACCATATTGCTTTACCCTTCCCTTCGGAAAAAATCCCAACGTAGCTCACAAGTAGCACATGACGGGATGTCTGAAACTATTTATCATTGGAGCAAACTTAATGCCAGGAAGTCTGAACCTATTTATCAGTTTCAATGACAGATGCCAGTTTTCTGGATCTTTTCATTCTACAGCAATCTCGATCTTGCCATGACCATAGCTCATTTATTTCTATCAAAATGAAATACTGCAATATTTCATCCCGTTGACAATTCAGCAAGTCACAACAAGATATGTTGAAACAGGTTGGAGCATTGAATTACTTTCAAACTTTACTAGTCTGAACAATAGGCAGTACACTCGAACATTACATGCTCAAAGCCATTGCAAACATGCCAACAACAAAAACAACTACAAAAGGAAAATAAAGGTCCTTCCTACCCCTCCTCTTCAGTTCTTCCTTGTGCATCTTCTTCATTATCTTCTTCTCAAAATTCTAACTTCAGGATCTTGGTCTCCATATCATTCTCCTTTTTCAGTAGCTGCATCTTCTCACTTCCAAGATTAGTGATAACTACTCTAGCCCTTTCAGTCCACTCTTTGAAAAACCATTTCACATAACCACATGCTTTTATGGTCCTATAGTCATTTCAAATTTCATAAGATTTACACTTTCAAATAACAACAAGTTTCAGGTTAACAAATACTGCTATTACCTCATATGGGCAACCAAGAACCTTCTGCCTATGTCTTGAATATCACTACAGACACGCCGAGCAGGTGTTTTCCAGCGACTACAAGCCTCTTATGAATTCGTCTCCAAACCATTGAATTAGGGATCAATTTCGTAGCTAGGCATCGCATTGAACATTCATGGCATCGCTGCATCATCCTCCTAAAAAAATCATGTGCAAAGGACTAGCTTAAATCACACCCATAAGACAAGTCACACAACTAACTAGCTACTGACTCACAACGCAAAATTGAAATTTAACCTTCACAACGTCGCCCTAGTACGCAATTGCAGTCACCTTCCACTCGTCGTCGTGGAACGCCCCATTGCTGGGCGTCGGCCGACCAGACCCAAGCACTGGACCTTGCCCCCAGCCATCAACGATGAGAACTAGTCTGCGGCTATCGGTAAAACGCTAGAGAGATCAATGCCGACGCTGCCCAAGCCGTCGCTGCTGGCGCGACGGGCGTGACAGCGCTGTCGCCCAGAAATTCGTTGGCCTAGGCTGAGAGAGAGAGAGAGAGAGAGAG
>NC_041383.1:45858664-45862716 GCF_002162155.2 Triticum dicoccoides
GGGGGCTATGCGCAAATATAGCAACACCACATGCCATGGGAGAACATATAGGGGGTTAGTGTGCCGTGCGGCAGCTCCTGCCGTCCTTTCAGCTATTTTTGTACTAAATTGAGCGCGCTACACAAGTTTACGCAGCCCTTTTTCATGTGTACGAGATTGTGGACTAAAGTGGATAAGTTTTTTTGAACACAGTACAGACGCAAGCGCTCATATACACGCGCATAATCTCACCCTATGAATGCACACACGCACACCTTATCCCTATGAGCACCTCCGAAAGACTGAGCCGGCTTATCATCTTGAAATTTACGGAGTCGCCGTAGACATCTTCGTCATCGACGGGAACGTCTCATCCCACTGAATGTGCATCGCCGGAAATTCTGAAATAAATGCGAGCACCAGGATTGGAACCATGGTGGGCTGAGGATACCACATCCTCTCTAACCATCCATCCACAGATTGGTTCGCACTAAAATGGACAAGTTTGTGTATCATTGGTGCAATTTACTCAGTTGGGCCAAGAGAAAATACATGTAAATGCATAATAATTTTTTTTTTTGCCTAAGTTGGGACAAGCTTGGGATTTTAGGATTGGGCTTTTCAAAGCATGGCGAGAAAAAATAAATACTTGGGGCTTCAGGCCATTACCACAGGTTAGGCTCGGGCTGCTTTTTTTTTTTTGAGGGAAAAATGCATACATTTTGGGCTTATTTTTGGTACGGGCCTTGCAAAAGCACCTCAGGCTTTTGCAAGTCCGGCCCAAATCCCGGCCTGACCTGAGAATGACCAGGTTTTGTCACGGCGTTGCCTCCATTGTGCGTCGTCGCTGTCCGCCGGCTCGATGAGCTCATGGTCAAGAAGTCGACTACAATTTCGAGAAATAGTTGGCGATATATAACTGAGTTCATAATATACTAGTGTGTGCCAAAAATCCCGCACTGGCCCGGCTATGCTCGCATAAAGTAATCTACAGGAGTTTCTACAAGTAGCAACGTCTGAATAATTTATATCCTCATTTAGGTGCATATATAAAATTCATTGTTCGGTCTTAAAGCAGCTTTGTGTGGGTTAACCGTACGCCGGTAAGCTAAAAAATTAGCTTCGCAATGAATAGTCTCTCTCCACGAATAATCTATCACTGTAGTTCTGTCGGATTCAGACCAAAGCAGCTGTATGATTAATTATTAACACCAAACGGGTCACGTCAACACATATTATATGTGTGCATAAAAAACCATGTGAATATATGTGATGCGGTTGGATCCATCTAACTTTGGGCGCCATGTGATGGGGACCTACACATGCATATATATATTTTGCTAGCTTCAAAAGGAGTGCTTCCTGTGTGTTGCCATCACCAAAGAGGAACGGGTGTATGTACCCTATACGCATTGGAATGTTTGTTCGTAATGCATGATTAGTCCAACGCAAAGATAGCTACACAGGCTTAGCTTCGCATATGTCTAACCTATCCTATTACATCAACAAAGAGGAATGGGTGTACTATCCATCTCACATATCAAATGCTTTGAATACTGACTTCATAATGGATGGATGTGTTTTGTAAATTAACCAATTATTAAAGAATGTGAACTAGCTAAACTTAGCGCATGACAATGCATAAGTACAAACCTAGTAGATTATATGAGTATTTTGTTCAAAGAATTGAATACATATTAATTGATATGCATGTCAAGTGGACATATATATTTGTAAAAAGGGTGTGACAATCATTTTTGATGTGACAAGGGTAGGTATAGTCCAAACCAAGTCTCTCTTTTGTCAATATTATTGTTCGCAATCCTTCTAAAAAAATTAGATCTTATTTTAGTTCTTACCTTTTAGTCCTTGATATCATTATTATTTTGCAGATGTTTCAGAGCACACAAGTTAGAAAATCAGGTAACACAAAAACTAATGTCATGAATGATATATTAAGTACAGCGAACATGATCAGTATACAAAATTAGAAAGAAAAAAAAGGTATATCAACAGACTCAAAATTATTTGTATTCATTCATAAACTAATATATCATCACACTTTATGCAGTCTTGGACATACGATATGTCCAAATGTCATGCTTTAATATTTTCTTGAAATATTTCTATTTTAAACAAACACCCACCCACACAGGAACAAAATGCATGTCACAATTTATTGTATAAAATTGTGTTTTTATTTGATTTTTAGAGACATTATTCAACTTCCCATTTCATCTAGTTCGCCTCTTATTAACTCTTTGCTTCTATTTAAATTTCGAAATAGTATTACGCAATCCCCATTTTCAAATAATTCCCGGTTTTTCTTTTTTTTCCCTGCCAATGTCTTTATTCAAGCTTTTACTTGAAATTCGGAGAATATGGTGACTCATCTGTTGTTTTTATATCCTAGAGCATACTTGGACCATAATTATGGAGGGTAATTAGCACTAATGTTTGTATCTTAAAGGAGTATACAGCATGGTTATATTATCTATTTGCTAATGTGCTAGAACACAAATTTGTACGCATAGATAACAAAATAGTTTTGGATGATTTGAGACTTAAGTTCCAATAAGGCCAAAAAAGTGGTGCAATCATTTAGATTATTTTCCATGTTGAAGTGTATAGCCTCATTGAACAAAGCAGCATATCTAAATCATAAGCATTCTTCTTTTAGCAAAAGTGCATGCCATCTATATGTTTTGATATGCAAGTTAAGAAAGTGTTAACTTGATGACCCTTGTATGGTTAATTAAGACATGCATCAAGCAGCCAGGCACATAGTTCCACCAAAAAGTACATATCTCTCTCGTTTGCCTGCAAGGAAAAAATATGTCATCTGAGGACTCTTTCTTGGATTACTATTCAGGCCTATCTCTTCTCAACGTCATGTCCAAAACCAGCCACTTTGGCAATCATTAGCACCACTATAACATAATCGCCCAGCGCGGCGGCGCAATGTCCTCGTGTCTCATCAACAAGCAAGTTTATTAAAAAAAACATTGAACTTGTCATCATCTTCAAGAGAGAAACTTAACACACAGTGCTATTTAGGTGGGTGAATAAGAATAGCATTAGGTGAAGTGTTGGGTTCCATATATCGATATCTCTATTCCTAATGGAACGGTTGGTGAATAGTCTGCGCGATTTATTTTTACTGGGTTTTTTTCGTCATCCTCCCACTTTCGTTTTATTTTCGGTGCCTATTTTTCGTCTGGTTTTTTTACCACGGTCGATGCGCTCACAGGCATCCCACACAAACAATCCATCGCCACCCACCCACTACTCCCCAACTGCCTACCTCGCCTCCTACCGGTGCGCCACCACGCCCGCCTCCTTCCGGCGCGCCGTCATCCCCGCCTCCTGCCGGTGCGCCGCCGGACCCTCCTTCTTCCCTGGAGCGCCGCCACCCCGCTGCCTCCTACCGGCGCGCCGCCGGACCCTCCTTTTTCCCTGGAGCGCCGCCACCCCGCTGCCCCCGCCATCTCCCACCATGGGGTAACCCTAGATGGCCGCCGGCCCGCCGCCGCCGACGTCGCCTCCTTCTCCCTTGGCCCTCAGCCACCCAACGGCCGCTGCATCACGCCGATTAGGTCCTACCCCAGGACAGCCACGGGTGTCGTCATCTCCAGAAGCCTGTCCCCAAATCGTTGCCACCTGCGCCTCTGATTCAGCCAACGTCGGTCATCTCCCTCTTCGTCCTCCACGGGTGTTGCTCTGCCTCGGTCTATAATTAACGTCCATGCCCCAACGCCTTCTCGCCGTTCCTCCCCTGAGCGTGCCCCGTGGCTAACCCTAGGGACTGAGTCGGGCTTGCCGGCGCGGCCGCATCGTGTGCTGTTGGCACCCCACTCCACCTGCTCTGCTGCGCCCCGGTCTCCAACAGCCATTCTGAGGAACCCATCTCGCCGCCACCATCGCCTGCTATCCTCCAGCAAGTGTGCTGCGGTACGCCGATGTCCTCCGATCGGCAAGCTCCGCCCCTGCTGGCATCGTCCACCCACACCATGTCCTCCTCTTTGCCAAGCAGCGTTAAGGTATACACAAAACCCCACCTCTCTCTCTCTCTC
>NC_041383.1:45863244-45875894 GCF_002162155.2 Triticum dicoccoides
ACCATGTTGATCTGATGCTGAGACGTGCTAGCTACAACAGAAGCAGCTAGACACTTTAGCTTTGCAGTTCCAAAACTACACAAAAGTTGGAGAGAACGTGTACCATTACCATCAGTGGTCGGGGAATAGAACATGAATCAGACAATTCGTTCTTTGTACAATCAGAGTTTAGAGGACAGTATACTGCATCACAATTTTGGTTCTTTTGTTGTTGCTTGTATAAATGATCACCTACATTGTAGGGGCTTCTCCCTATACTGAGCTTTAGAATGTGTCGCAATTAAAAGTCAAGGAATTTTTCAGTCAAATAAAATTTAGTAACTAGCTTTTTCATACTGATCTTTATCTGCAGTGTGATGGGTGTGGACAAAAACATGTGGTGTTACCTTACAGTATGTACTTTATCTTCCTTTATGCCGCATACATAATGGAATTAGAAAGTATACTTTTAGTATATTAAAACTAGCCTGTCCCTTCCTTTTAGTGTACTGAATTAGTTCTTATAATCTAATCAAGTGTACACTTCTCTGTTGTCTGTACTATAGCGGTGATTATCAGAAGTCCAAGACCACACTGTAGGCAGGAAAAAGGTATGTTCTTGGTAAGCTATAGTATTCCATTCTTAATTTACTCACTTCAATGCATAGTTTTGTTAGTTCTTCCATTAGTTTCTATTGAAGTATGCTCAATGGGATAGGGTTTAGAAAGTTATATGCATAATGGGAGATTACTTGATTTGCTAATCCTTATCTGGTTAGCGATTCCTCACAAACTCAAGCGATAATATGCACATGTTTCTTCGTGTCGTACTTTAATCTATGCGTGTTGATTAAGAGATTCTTGGTCTTCAGTTTTTATGTACAACTCAAGTGACCAAATTGTATTAGATTCTTTTCCCTCACAAACTGCAGTCTTGGTGCCTTCCTGTTGAAAAAAAAGAAATGGGGGCATGGGGCACATTATGCAGTCAGAACCTAGCTGTTACTATACAACCATGAACATAATTCTGGGAGGTAACACGTGGTCGTTCTTAGTAACAGTATGTTGGAATTGTAGGATATGGCTCTCATTTTGTTTGGTGTTGGAATAGTAGGTTGCTCGCGGGTGACTTCTCAGGTGTCACGGCGCTTGCATTGTAGATTGGTAGAGGGAATATTGAGACGACGAGGAGAGGCGACTTAACTGCAGTCCGCACAACACCATGAACCAGGTAGTACTAACTTGCCACTGCCACATTTCCTCACTCATTTCTTTCTTATGCATACAATTTCCATTTTTAAATATTTTATTTAGTTTTTTCTCTACTTATGTTGCATTTTATGTAATGCATATGAAACTTTAATACATTGACAAGTGTGAACTATGGTTCTCTGTAGAATGTGAACTTCTGGACTCCTCTCATAATTATCAACATTTTCATATGTTGTAACCTCTTATGGGCTGATATTCTGCAAACACCATAGAACTTGATAGGATAAAGATTTATCACTCGAGTTCAATCTTCGTGAAATACTCACTCTGTCTGAAAATATTACGTCTTATATTTTGAGATGGTGGGAGTATATGATATGTGAGAATGAGAAAAGAGTCGAACTGACACTACATGTCCTTGAGAAAATTGAGAACCTCTACTTGCCAATTGCTAAATAAATCTGTAAAACACTTCCTTCATCATTCGGTACATGTTCCCTGTAGTAGATTGGATGGAGAAAATATTGCTTTGGATTTTGTTATCGATATGAAACTTCAATGCATTATCACTTTTCAGAGGTGAAGCAACTTTCGGTATTTTGTGACAGCACAATCTGTTCTTCTATTTCCTAATCTTGGTTGTTCACTTGCTTTTAGTCACAGGGTAAAGAGGTCAATCTCTTCCAATACACAATTGTTGAGGTATGTATCAATGTCTAAAGTTTAAAAAAGAACCAGGTTACACCATGTGGTTTAGGGCGTGTTCGGCAGTCCACCAGCTCCTGGCTCCTTCAACTCCACGGGTGGGGCTGAGCCGAACGCGCTAACTCCTGGAGTTGTAAACGAGAAGCCAACGATTTGTGTAGTGCAAAAAACGAGGACTTGTGGAGTCAAGAAAACCAAGCTCCACCGAACAGAGAAGTGAGAGTTCAAGGATATTACACCCCCTGCCACCGCCAAGTGACTCGCTGCGAACCGGTACGAGGAAACAACACGAGCGGACAGCCATATGAGGCCAGCCTCCGACCAGGCCCAGCCATTTAGACAGCCCACTATTCCTTTTCCCAGATCAAAGCCCAATAAAGCTAGCCACCGACCAGGCCCAGCCTTTTACAAAGCTCATGACTAGAAGCTAACGCACCGAACGGATTGGTCACTCCAGGATTTGACGCGAGAAGCCGGCTGCTGGCTGGCGGCGATGGAGTTGGGGAGTTAGCAGCTGTGGTGGACTACCGAACACGCCATTAGGTTGCTCACCTTGGTTGCTGACCAGGTGTTGAAAAATCTTAGTGAGAGAGGACATTGACGGTGCGAGAATGGAACATAACGAGTTTGTGTGTGTGTGTGTGTGTGTGTGTGTGTGTGTGTGTGTGTGTGTGCATTACCGAAACGTTGCACGACATGTGAGTCTACATCTAACTTCCTTTCAGCTTTCTATTGGAAATAATTCTTTAGAATATTTTCACTTGGACACTTATCCTCTCTTTGTTTATCGTTTCATAGGACTAAGAAAAAGTTCATCTGTGTGTAACTACCAGGTTCTTGAAGTCCGCCCTCTCATTGATTGGAACAGGGTGAAAGTTGTGGAATTTTTGCTGTGACCGCCTGGACTACGATGACAGGGCTGACAAAGATGAAGCCAAGGGAAGCCGTGCCTCTGATATTCTAACATGTGAAATCCATAAGACAATTCTTTCGAGTTGCGACCTACATTGTGGTGTCTCCGTTCATCAATTTCTGAGCACCAGCTCCAGTGAAATTAGGTGTTCATCCATCCATACTCCTAGGTGGCTTTCTTTGGCCTGCTTCTTATTGTGTATTTAGTGGTTATTCACAAGCCTCATCATCTGATATTTCTGCAGTAATTACTGAAAACAATTTGAGGACAAAGCTGTGATTGTTGTTGTAGTTGAAGATTCAGAGTTGAAAGGCAGGCACAGTTAACAGGGATAAGAAACTATAGAAGATTTATCAAATCAGACATGGGCTTGGTTATGCAATGATTCATTGGGATCTGAGGTAATCAGACCATACACCCAAACTTAAATTTTACTTGCTTTTAAATGTTTAGGAGACAGATGATGTTTGATATGCTAGACTGAAGTACACACCTTTTAATAGTATATCACTGATACTCCAGTCACCAATAAAAATGGAAGTGCTGAAAATTAGTTTGTAAGGAAACAAACTAAATACTGAGTCCTAGCAAACCTACTGCCTAGATTACACGAGCTCATTTTAGCTCTAAGATTTCTTTTTTATCTCTTTTACATTCTGGTAAACATGTGGGTGAATAACAGTTAGAAATTGTTCTATTTGTACACGGGAATTCTAATAGAATTGATGCTTGAAAGAATAAAAACGTCTATAATATTTGTAAGCCAGGCACTGAAAAAGCTCACTCCTCACACCAGATCACCATCGCCGACGTATCTACTTTTCCGAAACAGAGTCCACATGTTTACTCATGTTCTCAGTTTTTTGTTGTTTCGGGGAAGGTTTGTTAGAAGCCAATCTCTTCAGCAAGCCCTGGAGAAAGAGAGCTAGATATAGTGGTACTTGCTAGCGTTTTAATGGACACCTCCTTTTGGCCTTTTTTAGTTTCTTGAATTAGCTAAGAGACTTCAATGAGTGAGTATTTTTTGGTCCCTCCCTTTTTCTGTGTCTTTTGGAGTTTTGCATTGTGGTGAGAGGAGGATAGAGATACCCAATTGCCATGGGGACCAGAGATCAGCTGAGGTCACATAGTTTATCTCGGCATTACAATGTGAGGTAAAGGAAGGAAATAAAGCGATGTTAGAATATTACAATCATATATCCAAACATATTTTATGCAGTTGACCAATGGTGTTGTTTCATCGATTTTTACTTCTCTAGAACCACCTGATTTATTGGCCCAATGCCTCGGAACATGCACAGTGAAGCAAACCAAATCAAACTGTAGCTGCATCTACAAAAAAAAAATCATATCGCTCTTGATGTGGCAAGGTTTATCAAGTTCAATTACGCAGTACATCAGGCAAATCTGCAACCCCACAAACCATGAATGATGCAGCAAAAGTTTGTAATCCAAAAATTGATTGAGATTTCTTATTTTAGTTGGTTAGTTGCATCAGTGACATATCTCTAGAGATGTTGCATATTTTTGGACGATTGTTGGAAAATACCTTTATGTTATACCTTTCTACTAAAATTTGTATTATTTTGCAAAGTAGGCTCTGCGCTAGGTGGGGTTGTCATCCTCCATTTTTATGGCCATGACAAATGACAATATCATGATGCTATTTAACTTTGACTTTTGTCAACATATGTTTTGATGCTACTTCAATTCTTTAGCGTATCGCGATGAGGCTGATACTGTTGGTTGTACACTGAAGGTTGAAAATGTTAACTGTTTTGAATAGACTATTTCAATATATTGGCACAGATTAGCAACAATACTTACTATGGTAATTACA
Source organism: Triticum dicoccoides (assembly GCF_002162155.2). NCBI lineage: Eukaryota > Viridiplantae > Streptophyta > Magnoliopsida > Poales > Poaceae > Triticum > Triticum dicoccoides. The sequence goes on from NC_041383.1 coordinate 45,867,894, forward strand.
ATGCCATAGAATTTTTGAATTATTAGAATATTTTGCACTATTACACATTATTTAATAATCGGTGCAATCTAATGTTAATCCACCTAAATTTGTAATAGCTAAAATTTCTAACATGCCTCACGTCTTCATGTTTCTAGCTTCAAATCCTTAAAAACAAATTGTTCTACAACTTTCTATCTTGCTAGAATGGACTTGTTACCCATATATGTGTATCTACCTTAGAGCAAACTTTACATACTTAAAAAATGTACCTTTTGTCGTCAGAATCTAACTGCATATTTTGTTTATGATGATAAATAATTTCTGCCTGGAGTAGAAGGTTATAGGGGTGGCCCAGATATCATGGAGACTTGGAGAGGCGCCGTGCTCGGTCCAGTGAGGAGCTCCGGGTCAACACTGTGGCTGCGTGGTGGGCATGAACCATGGCGACTGCCTTCCGGCTTTATTCTGTTGGCTCGTACATTTTCCGCTGGCTATTCTTACAGAATCATGAATTAGACTTAGGAGAATTGGCATGTCATCACATGAAAAATTTCAACTATGAGATGCTACAGGTAAACATGGTGAATTCACACTTTTAAACTGCCTGGTGATTTTTTAAATCTCAGGCAATCAGAACATATGCATTTTCTTTGTTTCTCAATTCATGTTTTGTCATGGACTACATGAGTTTCATGTATACCAGAATGTTTCCAAACCTGTGATTAACAAGTTCTTTTCCACTTCTAAATTACAAATATCTTATTGATGCTACCATATTGGTGAGTGTACTTGATGGCGATATTTTTTACCTCTTAAATGTTGAAATTTAGTTAATATTCCTATATGTTGAAAGTAGTAATAGTCCTTAGTTTTCATAGTGGTTCATGATCTTGGTGGTGCCTTTTTTTCTTTGTTCTACTAACAAAAAAGGACGCATCCTATGTGAAATATTTGTGGTTTCGGAAATAAATTATGTTGTAAATCATCATTAACATGGCATGTGATTGCATCTTGCACTACTTTCAGCCAGCGAGTTGTCTAAACAATAAAGTAAACATGTGAATGTGATATATGGTGTCATAACTAATGTGTGTTGGAAATAGATGTTCTGATCACTAGCATGATTTTGGATTGAATCTAAAATTTGTTTCAGTTTGTAAGCTAATCTAAAATAGGTAAAAGGCATATTAGGAGAGAAAACATTGTTATTTGCAACTTTACTCTCTTCAGGTCGCCGTTTTGTAAAGTAGTTCTGCCATCTTAGGACATGTGAGGAAATGCATATTTGGCCATTATTCAAACGAACATTTAGACCTCAATGTCCTATCTCGTTTCTTACAGTTCCTCATTATGCTAGCTCACATATTAAGGGGGAAAGGAAGTGGTGTAGATATACAATTTAATCTCTACTATTAAAGGGGAGTACATTTAGTTTCATTAGTCACATCGCTCTCTCCCTCGTACGTAGATTTTTTTTACAAATAAATGTTTCGATCGCAGGTTTTGTCATCCTTGAACCGGTCTGCCCTCAAACGAACCCCTTAGATGCAGCCAACACCTTGTAGCCCACACATTACTCTCTTCAGGTCGCCGTTTTGGACCGTGTAGCGGTGTCGCCCGAGAGCCACACGACTCCCATATCGCCCCTCTGGGAGAGCCATATTAGGGTGGATCTGGGCCCATGCCCGACGAAGAGGGGGTGGCGGAGGGAAGGACTGCTGGTGGTGGCAGTCATTTGGTGGCGACGACTGGTGAAGCGTGGAAAAGGTCGGGGAGGTGGACCATTAGGGGAATGTCAGTGACACCGCCGCTGCTTTCTCTCCTGCTCGAGACACCATCTTTGTGAGCAAAGGAGACCGTGTTGCTATCTCTGTTTTGTCACGGAATGTAAGCAACATCACAAATTTTGCTATTCATCTCATGTTGAAATCGACAAAAGTTATTTTAGAAGAAAACATGTGAAAGGATGGCATGATATATATCATTTCGTATATTATGTCAGCAAAAACACATCGTGGTGTTTGCCCTCGGCTACGATGATGTGCATTTCTTGGCACCGAGAATAAGCTTGGGACACTATGGATGGGTGAAGAGGGAGTGGGCGATACCGTGAAGCGAAGGGGAGATGGCGGTGAGAGGAAGGTACATGTTGAATGCCATGGCGCCGAGGGGAGGAAGCAATGAGAAGTTTTGGAGGGGAGAGGTTTTGGAGGGGAGAGATGACGGCGGCGATGCCCGTGGCAAGGAGAGCAAGCGGATGGAATGTGGTGTGAGTGTGAGCATTGTGTCATACTATGAGAGAGTGAATTGTATTTTCCAAGACGAGAAGAAAAGGTGCGTGTTTGCCTTTTTAGGGAAAGGAACTATTTGCTATAAAAGTCATTTTTGAAAAATAATTACCAACAAATGATTTACAGTTGAGCATACAGTTTATCAAAATTGGGTTGCGAATCACTCTACAAAGTATCATGATGCCAATAACTCCGACTAAAAATGGTCACTCGCTTGCATCCAGGACCAATGAATATATATTGTCTTAATATTTTAATATGTGTATACATGTTCACTTTTGTAGATTGGAGATAAAAATTGATGGCTTTTTCTTTTAATATGTATACTTCTATATATTTTTATTTGTGCAACATATGAGAGAGATGGAGATGCATTATGTCATCGTTCAAAAAGAATCCATTGACAAGGTATCAAGAAGATGTCGTTGGAAGGGGCCAAAAATTCACCGAGTTTTATAAAAAATATAAGTATGTATAAGCAATCAATACAAAAATTAGATGGTCCGTGGCAACGCACATGCATTGTACTAGTTACTATATGGTTTTGTCTTTTGGTTGATGTGGTGGTTAAGCGGTTAATTGCTAGTGCTACTTGCAATTAAAGAAGTGCGGACTGCGCCGGCCGTTGTTAGGTCATACATGTATACATAGCTTGCCTCTTTTTGACGCCGCAAGTGTCTTAGCAGTGTCTTACACTTGTCCGATGCATTAGTTATTTATGTCCTCTATCAACTTTTTGCCAGGAATTGCATGGGAAAATATTGTTGAAGAACTCCAACGTTGTTTAGAAGTATCTAAGGAGATGTTGTTAGGTGAAAATTCATAGATATGGGAAGATAATAATGATTGAGGCCTCATAATGATTTGATCTCTAATCATTCAGCATATCTCATTCCTTTAATCTCTGAGGGCTAGCTAGATTCCCATGCAGGTGTAGGCTTGGATGGATGAAAGGATGCTCTATCACCAAGTTGAGATCATGCATATGCACCGCGGGTCGCGTGGATCGATCGGCTTTAGGCGCGTGGTTGGCCGGCGTTGTTCTGTTCGTGAACAAATCCATTTGATCAACAACTAACCCTAGATCGAACAAACCATGACGATCGACGTGACGGCTGAATCTGATAGATGTTGATTTTGCAAAGCTTACCGACAAAGCATATATGTGTGGTAGCGACTGGCACAGTAAATTAATTTATATCCATTTATTGGAGGCTACCTTCTCACAAAACTCTGGCCCATCCATCGGCTACGATTAATGTTTTCCAGGAAAGATGACAAACGTATGTATTCCTACTTTCTAATCTACCACTGAAAAAAGTAGTAAAACACTTTTTTGGTTCATCAAGTTGGTAATTAAGTCATACCCAACGTCGCCTCAAAAAAGTCATACACAACTTGATTATCACAATACATACAGTACCACACTTTGTAGCTACTCCTTCTCTGACTAGACAGGAATATTTACCTACCGTACCAGCAGACCCGACAAGCATGTATGGGCAGGCACCATGTGCGCGACTTGACTTGATGTACCGATACACTTTCAATTACGTGGCCGGCGTTGATTAATCTATCTACATCGCCATAAGAACATAAACCCTAGTAATGGCTAGTAAGTGGCTATCCATTAGCGGCGCCTCAGACAGTACGCGGCTACCAGCTAGAAATAGAAACTTCTCTTGGCCGGTGCAACTTTTCTCCATCCCTTTATTGACCTTGGAGCGCAAGCTTATTAGTGAACAGCTTTGTGTTGCTTTCATCAATTAGATTGGAGAGATCGCAACATAATCAAGTTAGTTAAGAACACAAGGGTAAGCTAGCTAGGTATCTAAAGGATACGTTGCGTGATCTCCTCTCCTTTAATTGCGATGACGTGTAGGACCCATGATTGCTTACTTAACCCATGCATGCGTCGATATCAACATTTCTTCTAGTGCTTTGTTAACATGTCTAGTGCAAGAGCGGCGGGGAAAGGTGACGATGGATTTGCCATTGTTTGTAGCTCTCTCTGTACCCACTATCTTTGGTATGGGCCGCATGCACCCAGGTGATCCTTTTTTGGTCGTCAGAGATGCCCATTTCTGGAGTGCATCAGTGTGTAGAGACGGTGAGGAATATTTTAATAAGGCCTGCAAAGGAGGAACCAAGTGCTGATTCCAAAGTGGAACTGTATACGAGTAATTTTATGTATGTTCTCTCACCTTTTTGTCACTAGGTCATTTTTTTCCGTCTCTGAGTACATGGTCTCGAGCTTCGTGGTGAAAATACTAGGTCCAGACCTAATTGACTATACCTGACAATAACAATGATCTTATGTGGTTACCTTGTTGAAATCGTTGTTCGGATTTGTATGAAATTAATCTTCAAGGTGAAAAACATAATCTGACCTTTGGTGACTGGATCCGACATCGGCGACTTTTGAGCGACGTTCTCTCTTTGGAGGCGTTGTTGTTGTAGAAATTTTCTTTTTATCCTTGCGAAGTCAAGAGATGTTTGGTACGTATGTTCGTTTTTATAGTCGTCGGTCGTCCTTGTTTTGATTGCTTCCGAGTTTGTTTTCCTCCTTTTCCTCTGCCTAGACATAGTTTCGGTTTTGTATGATTTTGCTCTTTGTGGAGGCATGTGTATGCGTGCGTATATGCGTTAGCTGTATGCATCCTAATCATGCATAGGCTGGGGTGTGTGCTCATTCTGTTTGTATCCCCTTGATGATTCATTTTGAGTCACTAAAATCCATAAGAGAAAAAAAACAGTTCAAAAGTGGCATTGAGATGTGACTTATTGGGACTCCGAGGTGGCACGGAATGCTTGTTCCTCATAACACTACGAGTTTTGAAGGAATATGCATAAGTTTGCAATTATTGGCCAAGTAAATATACACTTCCCTTAGAGCGTACAGTTTCTTGTCATTGTGGCTATGTAGAACTGGTGTGGTCTTTTGGTAAAAGAACAATGATTATTATTTCTAGCAGGTTATTTACTCAAGCAGACAATCAATTTTTGTGAAAGCCGACATTGAAAGTTCGATACCTTTGCGCTGCACGATGTTTTATAACACAAAAAGGTTGTATTTGAAAGAGAAAAAAAAGCTCATAGTATTGGTTCAATTTTTTTTTTTGAGGGGTGGTTCACATAAAACTAATTCCGAACAAGTATACAACCACAAGCTGGGCCAAATTGTTTGTTCGCCTCTGTACTTGTTGGGTATTGGGCCTTGCTTCATCGACCACATGCCTTATGCTAGAGATAGCACAGCGTCGCACGCGCTTGCAAGCCACACGTTCTTCCTCCCGTCAATCCACATGTTTTGCTGTTGTATATCAAACTTTTGTCAGACTGCTACAGTATCCACCATAAACTAATATTCTTCTAGAAAAAGCATAATTAAGAACAAGTGCACAGGCAGCTGTATTAATTCCACCTTTGCGATCTGATTACGTTTCTGCGATCACAAATTCGTATCGACCACATAATATAATATAGGAAAAGGTAGAATACGAATCACACCTTTAAGCCCATCAGATCACGCCCGTGTTTTGTGTGCACTTTTCACTGCACGAATAGGTTCAGAGATAATGTGCATGCATCATCCTACGAGCTACTACTAAGTTGCTTTTATTTTCTCTTACAGAAAAAACACAAGAACTTGGTGTTACAAACTTAAAACGATTCAAAGAAGCAACAGGGGTTATTTTATCCTCCATTGTAATATGCACAGCAATTTGGTGCTGCATGCTCGATGATAATATCTAGGTCTGAGGCAAAAAAGCTGATGAAGAAGCAAGCCGCGACGATGTCCAGCAGAACTTGGAGTGCTGCCGCAACATGTTCCTTGTAAGTCAGCTGCCTTTTTTATTTTTATTTTCCTTTCTTTTTTGCGGATAAGTCAGTTCCTGTTCACTGCAAACCTACGGATATACTCCCTCCGTTCCTAAATATTTATCTTTTTAGATATTTCAACAAGTGACTACATACGAAGCAAAATGAGTGAATCTACACTTTAAGATATGTATATATACATCCGTATGTGATAGTCCATTTGAAATCTCTAAAAAGACAAATATTTAGAAACAGATGGAGTATATGTGAATCAGTAGTTTTTTGAATCGGTTGACAAACTTTCAACAATATAAGAGTGCAGGGGAGGGGAGGGGCCGACAATATAAATTTGTTCATTTAGGCATTCAATCTTGTTCCATTGAACTAATCGAAAGCAGCATCCGTGGGAGGGCCAATCCTATTCACCGCCGCAGACGGTAAATAGCGGTAGCTTCACTCAAGAGAGTGTCCCTCCGAACGCCCCAGTTGGACGACCTAATAGGGTTGGTTGTATCTTCTGTTTCTCTTTTTACTGTTTCCCATTTCTTTTATTTTCCTTTTTATTTTTATTTTCTTATCATTTTCCTTTTTATCTATTTTTGTATTAGTATACAAAAAGTTCACCATGTATTAAGAAAATGTTCATCGTACATTAAGAAAATGTTTCCCGCATATTATAAAAGTGCACCGTGCATTATAAAATGTTCATCATATACTAAGAAATTGTTAAGTTTTTTTACACAAACATTCAATAGCTATTTTGAAAATGTTCATGGTATACTAAGAAATTGTTCAATGGATTTCAAAGTAATGTTCAATGTGTATTCTGAAAATGTTCAGCGTATACTAAGACATTATTCAGTGTATTTTAAAAATGTTCAATGCATGTTTTGAAACATTTCAGCATATATTACAAAAAAATCATATTAAAACAAACTTGAACATATATTAATAGTTGTTCAGTGTGTATTTTGGAAAAAGTTCACTGTATATTATGAAAATATAAAATATCTAAAATGTTGAAAAGTAAAAATATAAAAAATGAAGTATTTTATTTAGGGGTAGAAAAAATACAATAAAACCAAAGAAACGGTTTGCTACCGTATGAGCGCAGCTACACTGGAAGCTACTGGGCCGGCCCATTGCGCTCGCGCCCTGTGCCTTGTCTCGCGTATGGGCCGGCCAGTTATACTGGACGCCAGTGCCTCGTTTTTGTTTTGTTTATTTTTCTTTATTTGATTTCTTTTTTTACTTTAGTTTACATTTCCAAACATTCTAGAGATATATATTACAAAAATATGCTATACATAATGTTTTGAAAAATGTTAATCAAGTATTTGAAATATGTTAAATGTGTATAGAGAAATACTGATCATGTATTAAAAAATGATGATTTTTTATAATTTATATAAAAACATAATTTAGGATTTGAAAAAATGTGGAAAAAATATTTAAAAAATGTTATTGAAGCATTTGGAAAATTTTAAATGTGTATATAAATATGTTGACCATATATTAAAAAAACTGTTAACAAGTATTTAAAAAAATGTTAAACAAGTATTTGAAAAAATGTTAGTCATGAATTTTAAAAATGTTAAAGGTGTATAGAAAAAAATGATTACCACGTATTTGAAGAAAGATGATTTTTTTATCATGTACATAAACATGTGAATCAAGCATTTGAAAAATGTGGACCAAGCTTTTTTAAAATGTTAAACGTGTATAGAAAAAATGTTGGTGATGTGTGAAAAACATGTTAGTCTTGTATTTGTAAAATGCTAATAAAGAATTTGAAAATGCTTAAAAGGGTTTATAGAAAATATGTTGACCATGTATTTGAAAAAAAAAAATCCTCTATCTGGAAAATGTTAATCAAGCAATTCAAAAATATTGAAAAATGTGTATA
>NC_041383.1:45876479-45882271 GCF_002162155.2 Triticum dicoccoides
AAAATGTTAAACAAGTATTTGAAAAAATGTTAGTCATGAATTTTAAAAATGTTAAAGGTGTATAGAAAAAAATGATTACCACGTATTTGAAGAAAGATGATTTTTTTATCATGTACATAAACATGTGAATCAAGCATTTGAAAAATGTGGACCAAGCTTTTTTAAAATGTTAAAAGTGTATAGAAAAAATGTTGGTGATGTGTGAAAAACATGTTAGTCTTGTATTTGTAAAATGCTAATAAAGAATTTGAAAATGCTTAAAAGGGTTTATAGAAAATATGTTGACCATGTATTTGAAAAAAAAAAATCCTCTATCTGGAAAATGTTAATCAAGCAATTCAAAAATATTGAAAAATGTGTATAGAAATAATGTTCATAATGTATTAAAAAATAAATTGGTATTGTGAAAAGGATAAAAATGTAATAGAAAATATTTTTGACATATACAGAAATGTAGAGTTCAAACGAAAACAAACATAAGAAAAACAAAAAAAATGAGAGTTAAAAAGAAAGTCAAAGAAAAAATGGAGAATAACAAAGAAAACCAGGCAAAAAACAAAGGAAAAATATAGAAAACCCTGTCAAAAAACAAAAGAAAAAACAGATAAAAAAATCCATGAAAACTAATGGAAAACCCGGCTTCATTCGCCTCAAGTACAGAACGCACCTAATGCTTATCACTTGCGAGACACATGTGCAGTGGCCAGCAGAATGAGCCATCTCCCAGCAGACCAGGGATTGATCCCCGCTTCTCCAATTTTCATTGCCTTTTTCATTTAACTGTGCGCGAAAATGGTCTGGTCCAATTACTGTACACCCTTCAGCGAGAATTCCTACGGTCTCGCTTAACGTGAGAAATAGTCGGCACGTCATTTGCTGACCAGGGGCGGCGAATAGGAGCCGGCTCAGTAGCGTGACAATGAAAATGAGAACAGTGTTACTCCCCGGTGCATCCAGTACTGTATGTAGCGTGTATTGATCCTGGCCCAACGTTTCATTCCGTTAGACACTTCCTCTGTTTTTCCCTTTTTTGCTACAACACTTCCTCTGTTTTGAGTGCCCGTCATGAGTTGTGAGCTAACGTCACTAGCTAGTTTGTAGACATGGTGACAATTGTTGCAACCAATCTGCAGTTTCTGTGCAACGTCAAATCATCCAGCTCGTCGAGACGGCACAAAACAAGCCAAATTGAGTGACACTGCAGGAAAAACCTTCACGAAGATGACAACGGCCGTGCAATGTTTCTTACCAGCCAAATAAACCACACTCTTAGACCACTGAAGAGTTGCGGCGTTGCAATATTTTAACTTAACCAAATAATTCACACTCTTGGACCCTAGAATATCTTCAAGCATGCAACCGTTATGATAAACGAGATCAACCCAAATTTGGCATGCCCATGGAATGCAGCCAGATTTCATCGATTAAACATTGCTGCAGTAGAGAACGTGAGATGAGTATTCCACAAGGATGGATGGTGTCAAAGTTTGTTTCCACCACTATAAAAAGATAATATGCTTTACCGTGCGACCTGTTTCAAGGAAGATATTATATCCTTGTTCGGAGATGATATGCGTATACAATTGAAAAAGAGTTGTACGCCTAATTTTGATGAGGTATTTGAAGAACACAGAATAGATGGGCCCAGAATATGTTTTAGTTATGGAAGAGCTTTACGTAGATCTCCAAGGTCGCTCGCATCCAACTACAAACCCTCTCATACACATCATCAGGGTGTTGTTCACACTATTTTGAAACATAAATGGACTCCGGCGGTGCCAAACTATATCAATAAGTTTTGAGCATTGGACTCAAGTTAAGTCGGACCAAATAGAAAACTGCACCAAGAAATCTTGCATTGTTTAGCATATCATCACCAGTGGTGTCTTGAACCAAGGTTAAGTGCGTATGTTTTTACTCTGTAAAACATGCAAATTGCCTTTCTTTATGAAGCAATAGATGTGTATATTGTCGTTGTCATGCAAATCAGACTGCAGTGAAGTCGTGAAGAGGATTAGGCTGCAGTTTTCAAACTTGATTGCTAGTACTCCCTCCGTCCCGAAAAACATGTCGCAGGGGGTTTCAAATTTGAACTACCGCATTTTTTACAAAAACACCCTCCCGCAACTTTGAATTCTCTGAAATCAACCCGCACGCAGGCCCTAGTCGCGGGAAGATCCTGCCGCCGGCCGGGCTCCAGGCCGGTGGAGCTCCTGCCGCTGCTGCATCTTATCCTGCAGATTCTCCCCTGCTGCCGGCCGCTGCTTCCGCACAGGAGCTGCCCCCACTCCAAAAACGAGCCCGTCTCCTCCCCCTCCGGCAGCGGCGTCCGCACAGGGGCTCGGCGCCGTCGCACCTCCTCAGTCCTTCCCGAGCATACCAGGAGCTCCGCCTCGCCGATACCTACGCCCTCCTTGAGCCACGCTTGCTGGGAAGCCGCTGATCGACGGAATCGATCCCATCTCCTCCCACTCCGGCCGCCGATTCCGCACACGAGCTCAGCGCCGTCGCTCCTCCTCTAGTTTCCCCGAGCGGCTCAACAGCTTCAGGGTGATCTTCTGGTCCTCCAGGTCACTTTTCTCCTGTCGATTGGTTGCTGGTTCGCCTGGCCGTTGTGGTCTGCCGCTCGCTGCCATTGGAGCTCGTCAGTAAGCTCCTCCGGTGACCAAAAACCGGCGCCGCTGCCATTGGAGTATCACCCACGCTCGGGTGCGTGTACGCTCGCGCACGCTGCATGTTTGCTGGTGGAGCTCGTGCTCGTGCTGACCTGCTGTTCTTCGCTGCTGATCTTCTCTGAAGAAGAAGGTACAATACAATCTCTGGTCTTCTGCTGTTCTTCCCCTGTCGATTGATCTGTAGCGACTGTTGTTGTTGTAATCTCTTCGTCATGCTGTTGCTTGCTGTATCAAAAATTAACTCGTAAGATATGTGACTTAGATCAGTCATTCAAGATAACACTATTTATGCATGGCACATGAGTACAGAGTTCAACAGCTAACAATAGTAAGGAAAATTTCAATTTAGCATGGATTAGTAATCTCTACCACTGGAGGAGTACAAAGTTCAACAGCTAACAATAGTAAGGAAAATTTCAGTTTCGACATCAGTATAAACATCAGACTCTTGCAAATTTTCAGTTTTGACAATGTCAAAGCATACAGGCGCTAACATGCACCTGCAGTAAGTTCTGATCAGTTATCTTTCGATAAAGGGCCGAAACCCAGTTTCTTCACCAAGTTTTGAACCAGAAAACTAACTTACAGAAATGTGGCAAGCAACTACAACAACTAATGAGGCAAGCAAGGCCTTTGCTAATCCCATATCATCAATAGATGATATGGTATGAGATTATCTTCTACTGCAATTGCAATCTAGCTTTAGTAAAAAAGGCCTACAAGTTGTAATCAATCTAGCTTTATCAACTACTGCAATTGCAATTGCAATCCCAGGTTGTAAGAGTATATAAGGGGTATTTTCACCAACTTACAGAGAGTATTTGAAAATTTGGTCACTACAGGACCACTACACTACTCCATGTCACTACTGTTCAGAAACAAACTTGGCTGAAAATTCAGTCATTCTAAAATTCTAAAATTCTAAAATGCATTAACAAATTTTGCTTTAGTTTGACTTCAGAAATCAAAATCTAGGAGGAAATCAAGAGGAGCTGGAGACTTTTGGCAGAACATGGACACCCGCACAAGGGCTTGTAACTAGTCCAGCTGTTTTCCATATAGGATGGTCAATCTCCACAAAATAAACAACTTATGAGATATACACCGATCTTTTACACATTACTTAATAAAGTATGCTGACAGACATAATTTTGTTAAATATCTAAACTCGGCCATAATTCAGTTGAACATGCAAGGAAACATTTAACTTGTGATGTCAGTGAAAACATCACCAGACTGTTAAAATTCAGTTAAAAGATTTGTACCTTGATGCAGACTAAAGGGAGTAGGTTAACTGATTTGGTCCTGTGGCTAGTCAAACTGTACCATGCCAAAGTATTTCCTGTAGAGAGAAAAAACAAAAATAAGCAAACATAAATTGATTGGAATGTGTTGTAGTTTCACTAGGAGTAGTTTATATGCAAAGGATCCTCTACAAGGCAATCAACCAAACAGATATTTATTGTTGATTAGGAAAAGAAGAGCAGCAGCGAGTAGCAGGAAAAGAAGAGTAGCATCAGAGAGAGGTGCAGAGCAAGGGAAAGGAGCGTTTGATAAGGAGAACTGCAAGATTTGATAGACATAATGTCCTGTTTTTTTTAGTAGGAGCACATTTCACATACATTTTGGAGTACTCTTACTAGCTTCTTGTTAAATCTGAATGAATGATCTGTCCTGAATATTGTATAGAGAACAAATTTATTTGGATTAATTTGAATTAATCAGAATAATTTGAAATTTTTGGTCACTACAGGGCAACTACACTACTATACATGGCCACTACACCGCTCCATGTCGGTACTGTTCAGAAACAAACTTGGCTGAAAATTCAGTCATTCTAAAATTTGCTTCAGTCAGTGTACTCCTAAAATTCAGTAAACAACTACTCTGCATACATGCTGGAGATCAACATCAACAGCTACTCTGCATATTTTCCAAGATGTTTCAAAGATATGCGCACTACTGTACTTGACGGAGTATGTCTAACATTTGTAGCTACACTCATTTATAAGAAGAACGCATTTTTTCAGAATAAACCTAAAACTTCACTGGAACTAGACTTCACTGATAAGAATAAACCTAAAGGACAGGAAACTTCACTTGAACTAAAACTGAATTTGTGATACACACAACAAACAGAACTTTTTTGCATCTAAGAAAACCTCATGGATTGTCCTAAATAATCCGTGTCAATAATTATGGTACTAACTGATTGGCAACAGTTTCTTTTGGTGCACAATCCAAACAGAAAAATGATAGTACAAGCAGATCATCAGTACTCCAATTTCTTTCAGTTTTGACAGCTTATTTTCAGTTTCAAAATGGAAAATACACTTCTTCAGCACTCTAATTTTACAAACTGAAAATAGCAGCACCAAGAATTGAGTATAACATGATTGTTGTGAATTGCCAAATACTCCTACAGGTCAACATGTGTATCAACTTTATTGGCAATAATTTTGTTGATCAACATGAACTACAGGTCACTGTTATCCTTTGTACTAGAGCATCTCTATATAATACAGACCTGAGTATAACAAGAGCATCAACTACCGAAGCATGAACTTGACTACATCTTCAAATAATTACTGAAGCACATGAACTTGAGTTTACTCAGAAAAGTGGTACCTTTTCACTCAGATTTGATTTGTTAGCAATCGATTTACTAGCTAGCTCGTCTTGTTTGGCAGCAATAATCTGCATCTGGAGCGCAGGGAAGAAGAAAATAAGCTGCAGATCTAACCGAGGAGGAGGAGGTGGGGAACAACAAGGAAATCTGGTCTTACGTGGAGCGTGCGGGCGGCGAACTCGACGCCGATGGTGGACTTGGAGTCGAGGCAGAACTCCTTGCGGGTGATGTGGGAGAGCAGATTGGACTTTCCCACCACAGAGTCGCCAGTCAGCACCACTCCGGCGAGCTCCTCCACCTTGAGCGCGTAGCCGTCCGAGGAGTGGAAAAGGAGCACCTATGCTTTCTAGTGCTCTGGTCGACGGCGTCATGGAGGGGGCAAGCTTCGTGGTCGAAGGCGGGGAGGTGGTTGACGATGGACAGAGGCGGAAGGAGAGCGAGGACTCCGGACAGTGGTCTCCGAAAAATCAAACCTTCACGGCCGACGA
>NC_041383.1:45882793-45901950 GCF_002162155.2 Triticum dicoccoides
GGCGGGGGCGAGTGCAAGGGAGGCGCGACCAAATCGGCCGGCGTCGGAGAAGAGTGAGGAAGGAGACAGAGGACCGCGAGTTTTGTCGGGAAAACCACGAGGGCTAAATTGAAAAAATGCCGCCGCGACATGTTTTTTGGGACGGAGGGAGTATAATATTAGTTTCAAAAGCATTCGTTTTTTGTAGGCTGAGAACTACTATTCGGGTGGGGCATGTAATCTTCAGAATTATATTTTTTTAGAAAAGGAGGATGTACCCCGGCCTCTGCATCTGGACAATGCATATGCAACCATATTATTAATTATTCACAAAGACCATACAAGGTGATACATCAATAAGCCTGAATCCACTATCTTAGCAACACCGTTGCTACTCCTATCCCCTTGATGAAGGCGTGCCAAATGTCCGGGCATAATACCAAACATACATCGCACTAAAGCCTAACATCTAAAGCGGGGTGTCCCCTCCAAGCCACTACCTGGACTGGATCCCACACCGGTCAGGCACACTCCCAATGAGCACCGCATGCTGCAAGGGCCGTCACCTCCATCATCCCTCGGTCCATCCTCAGAGCAAAACTGTTGCACCGACCTTGCCAGGCCTCTCTGCCATCAACGTCACCATGACGCCAGACAACTTCCTCCTCCTGCGCGAGTCCATCTCCAGACGTGCCCATCGCCGAACCTCCGCGGCGCCATGCCGCTAGGATCCGTCGTCGGCCTCGCGGTAGAAGTAACACCGCTCCTCCTCTTGTCCCCTCCAGCCAGCGCATGCTCCAAAACGATGCCCCAAGGAGGGACAACGGCATCGAAGGTGCCATTATCATCCGATCCGGTAGGTCCAGATCTAGGGTTTCCCCCGGAGCTCACGTTGTCGCCGCTGCTAGAGCTACGTGGCGCCCACCACCCATAGCATCTCTCGACCGACCATCTGAGCCTCCCAAGACAGTGCCTCCATGGAGGTTACGACGCGCAGGCCGACGCCGCCGCCTAATCCAAACTGAATTTTGGACTTTCGTCTGGGAGGGGTTCGGATGTGGATAGGAGGGACCTCGGCTTCACCTCCAAGGAGGGTAACGGCGTCGTGGGACACCGCCGATGCCGGGCCGGACCAGCCGGCCAAAGTTTCCTCCGGTCCCCAACCTATACCACCAAACCTCCAACTATTTTGGATCCGACAGCGAGACGAACCGAGACTAGTAGAGATGCAAGTTCCATGGGGCACAACCCACCAGGAAGGAGGATCAAGAAGGCGTCGGATCTTCAGGCGCCGGATCCACGATCCAACGAGGCCAGCGGTGTAGACCACCACCCTGCGCCGACCGACAACATCCATGCGCCAAATCCAGATGGATTCAGACTAAACATCTTCGCCAAATCCACGCGCCGCCGCCAAGATGCTCGCCCGCCGCGCCGCCAGACCCCGCGCTAGCCCAACGCATCTTCGCGATCTGGTCGTCCCACGCCGCCTAAGACGCTCCAAGGGGGAACTCCCCGCCGCCGCCCAGCAGGCCAACCTTTGCCCAGCGGCGATACGGACGACGGCGAGGAAAGGTGGAAGTGGAGGAGGGACGAGGGGGGCGGTGGCTAGTGATGAAGTCATGTACCTAGGGTAGGGTCATGAACCTGACCAAGGTACCCTCCCCAAGGACATCTTTTAGAAGAAGCCATCTTCCAGTCGACCAAGAGGAACTCCACTCGACGGACTAGAAGACACTCGACCATGAAGACTCACTCGACCACTAGGAGTTCAAGATCTACTCTTTATCCAAACGGTCTGTAATTAAGTAGTCTTAATGGTCATGATGACACTTTATGTAGGGCGTTACCAGTAACACCAGACCTTAATGTACTTTAACCCTCTGCTACGTGGGCTGGCTGGGGTCCTGGCATCCTCTATATAAGCCACCCCCCTCCACTGGTAGAAGGGTTCGCATCCCTGTAACTCTCACACACATAATCCAGTCGACCGCCTCCGGGCTCCGAGACGTAGGGCTGTTACTTCCTTCGAGAAGGGCCTGAACTCGTAAAACACTTGTGTGCACAACTGCTCCATAGCTAGGATCTTGCCTCTCCATACCTACCCCCTATTCTACTGTCAGACTTAGAACCATGACAGTTGGAGCCCACCGTGGGGCAGGTGTCTTAGCGACTTGTTGGAGAAGTTGCAATCTTTTCAATTCCCATCATCATGGTTTCAGGTGGAGTTTTGGTTGAGGGCCGCGAGATCCGTCTTGGCGCGCTCACATTCGTCGCCGGCGACTCTGCCTGGCTGCAGGAGGCTCCGCTCGACGTGGGTGCGCTCCCAGTCCGCGGAGCTACGCACTTTCGAGCATGCGTCCGCGGCGTCCTTCTGCGGCAACCTTCGACTCAGTATCGGCCGGTTTTTGTGTCATCCTCCCTCCCAGCTTCCCGCCGGCGTAAGCGCTCCGGTCGGTCGAGGCTTCAGCGGTGGGTGAGGCACGCAGTGGCTCGCCAGTCGACCACTGCCCAAGTCGCGGCAATCGAGCCCGACGAATCTCTCTACGGCCTGTTCGACCTGTCGACTGGCTCCGCAGAGACTGCATCCGAATGCGACAGCATTGATCCAGCAGCGGAGGTCCTGATGGTCAATGGGCCGCACGTTCCCCCCCCCGGCTTTCCTGGCGCTGAGGGAGGCAACGGCGGAGGCGACCCATCGCACGACCATGAGGAGTACCGCCCCGAGCCCCTCGACTCGCAGCAGAGGGAAGAGCTTCGCCGCCGAAACATGGATGCGCTTCATACTCCGATCGTTGTAGAAACCCCTGAGGCTCGCTCCTTAGAGGACGCGCGCTTGGGCCACCTGGCTGAGCGCACTCGACTGGAGAACCTTCAGCGGGCACTCAACGAGCGCGCGCGGCAACGGATTCCAGACTCCAGTCGACGCCAACTCTTTAAACCTCCGACTCAGGTATACCACACTCCAATCCAGAATTTGGCAGCTGCAACACGTATAGCAGAGTCGATTCAGCCTTCCCAGTCAGAGGCTGGCAGAGGCTTGATGCAGATCAGGGATTTACTCCGGGCAGCTGGAGATCAGAATTCGGCTGTGTCGCAGTCGCGGAATAGGATTCATAGCAGGTCCGTGGCGGCGAATACTGTCCAGTCAGCTCATAGCCCCAGATCGCCCCCGAGGCGTGAAGGGCATGGCGACCGACACGATCAGTACAGGAACTATGAGCAGGATGATCACGGAGTCGATCGCAACGATCGACGTCGAGTGCCCACTCCTCCCCGGAGGGGTGTATCATATATGCCTCGACAGCAGGATGACAGGCGTCAGTACAGTGGCGGGTGAAGAATTCCAGTCGACCCCAGGGAACCAGGCTTTGATGCGAGATCCATCATCGTTCAAGGTCTGGTCGACCGGAATAGAGCCCACAGAGAGGGTAATGACAGAGATGTACCCACCAGCAGCCGAGTGCACGTCTCCGGACCAGAGTGTTTCAGCAGAGCCATCAGAGCCGCGGTGATTCCTCCCAACTTCAGGTTGGCGACTGGAGTCAGCAAGTTCAACAGGGAGTCCAAGCCCGATACTTGGCTTGAGGACTACCGAGTGGCTGTTCAGATCGGCGGTGGAAATGACGAGGTGGCCATGAAGCATCTGCCTCTCATGTTGGAAGGGTCAGCCAGGGCATGGCTGAATCAGTTGACACCCAGCAGCATCTACACGTGGGAGAACCTCTCCCGAGTGTTTGTCAGGACTTTCGAAGGAACGTGCAAGCGGCCGGCGGGACTGACGGAGCTGCAATCTTGTGTACAGAAGTCGAATGAGACTCTGAGGGATTACATCCAGAGATGGATCACACTGCATCACACAGTAGAAAATGTATCTGATCACCAGGTAGTTTGCGCCTTCAAGGAGGGCGTAAAGTACAGAGAGCTAAGCCTGAAATTCGGTCGAACCGGAGACATGTCTCTGAGTCGAATGATGGAAATAGCCACCAAATATGCCAATGGTGAGGAAGAGGATCGGCTCCAGAGTGGCAAGCACAAGTCAGTCGCCCAGGACACCGAAGGTGGAAATTCCAGTAGGAAGCAAAAGCGTAAAGCCGAGCCAGCCGCTCCTGGAGAAGCCTTGGCCCTGAACCAAGGAAAGTTCAAAGGGAAACCCAAGGGGCCTTGGAACCCCAAGAAAGTAAAAGATAAAGAAGGAAATGACGTGTTGGATTTACCATGTCACATCCACACCAAGAAAGACGAAGAGGGTAATTTCATCTACTCGAAGCATACCACTCGACAGTGTCGACTCCTGATACAGCAGTTCCAAGGGAAGCAGCCCAAGGACAAAGAAAAAGAGTCGGACAAGGTTGAGGACAAGGAGGATAGTGACGAGGAATATCCGCAGGTCAATTCCACCTTGATGATTTTTGCCGATGTTGAGAGCAAAAACCAACTGAAAGTTATAAACCGAGAGGTGAATATGGCTGCTCCGTCAACACCCAATTACCTGAAGTGGTCTCAGACCGCCATTACATTCGACCAATCTGACCACCCCACGCAAATAGCCACCCCTGGGAGGCAAGCGCTGGTGGTCAACCCCGTCGTTGAAGCCACTCGACTGACCAAAGTGTTGATGGATGGCGGCAACAGTTTGAATATACTGTATGTTGAGACGCTGAAAGGGATGGGCATTCCGATGTCCAGACTGAGCACAAGCAACATGAGTTTTTATGGAGTCATCCCTGGTAAGAAGGCCGCATCACTCGGCCAGATTGCTCTTGATGTAGTTTTTGGTGATCCAAAGAATTTCCGCAAAGAGAAGCTGACATTTGAGGTTGTGGATTTCCAGAGTGCCTATCATGCAATTTTGGACAGGCCAGCTTATGCACGTTTTATGGCTCGACCATGTTACGTGTACCTCAAACTAAAGATGCCTGGCCCTAAAGGAGTGATCACTGTCACTGGTAACTGCAAGAAGGCAGAAGAGTGCTTCCAGAAAGGCTCAAAGATCGCCGATGCTCAGATGGTGGCAGAAGAGTGGCAGGAACACCAAAGGAATGCAGACCCGAGTGATTTGTTGTGAGCCAAAAAGCCCGCTACGGAATCAGCGTTTCAGTCGTCCGGTGAGACAAAATCCGTTCATATCCACCCGACCGACCCTAACGCTGCTCCGACTCATATCTCCACAACACTCGACCCCAAATAGGAAGAAGCGCTCATCCAGTTCCTCCGTGAGAACTGGGACATCTTTGCATGGAAACCTTCTGACATGCTGGGTGTACCCAGGGGACTGGCTGAGCATCGTCTACAAGTCGATTCAAAGGCAAAACCTATGAAGGAACATCTGCGACGGTCCGCCGTCCAGAAAAGGAAGGCCATTGGCGAGGAAGTGGCTCAGCTCCTAGCAACAGAGTTTATCTGAGAGATTTACCACTCTGAGTGGCTCGCCAATGTCGTCATGGTCCCTAAAAAGGACAATTCGCTTCGCATGTGCATCGATTTTAAGCATATCAATCGGGCCTGCCCGAAAGATCATTTTCCTCTTCCTCGCATCGACCAAATAGTCGACTCGACTGCAGGATGTGAGCGACTTTCTTTCTTGGACGCTTATTCCGGGTACCATCAGATCCGTCTGTTTGGACCCGATGAGATGAAAACGGATTTCATCACCCCATTCAGGTGCTTCTGTTATGTCACCATGCCATTCGGCCTCAAGAATGCCAGAGCCACGTTCATGAGGATGATTCAGAAGTGTTTGCTCACTCAAATCAGTCGGAATATGGAAGCGTACATGGATGACATTATGGTCAAGTCACGAAAAGGTTCCGACCTGCTGACTGACCTCGCTGAAACATTTGCCCACCTCAGGAGGTACGATATCAAGCTTAACCCATCCAAGTGCACATTC
Organism: Triticum dicoccoides; assembly: GCF_002162155.2. Lineage (NCBI taxonomy): Eukaryota > Viridiplantae > Streptophyta > Magnoliopsida > Poales > Poaceae > Triticum > Triticum dicoccoides. The sequence goes on from NC_041383.1 coordinate 45,888,666, forward strand.
GGAGTTCCTGGTGGAAAATTACTTGATTTTCTCGTTTCTGAACGAGGAATCGATGCAAACCCAGAGAAAGTAGGCACAATACTCCGAATGAAACGACCCGTGCGTGTGCACGATGTTTAGAAGCTTACTGGTTGCTTGGTCGCTTTAAGTCGATTCATCTCTCGTCTCGGTGAGAAGGCATTGCCTCTTTACCGACTGAAGAAGAAGTCAGACAAGTTCGAGTGGACTCCTGAAGCTGATGCAGCTTTGCAGAGTTAAAAACCCTGCTTTCCACCCAGCCGGTGCTTGCTGCTCCAATCAGCAAAGAGCCCTTGCTGCTTTACATTGCAGCCACATGACAAGTCGTCAGTACTGTACTTACGGTCGAGCGGGAAGAAGAAGGGAAAGCCTTCAAAGTTCAGCGCCCAGTTTATTACATTTCCGAAGTCCTGACCCCATCCAAGCAACGATACCCTCATTATCAGAAGCTTGTATATGGGATTTATATGACCACGAAGAAAGTTGCTCACTACTTCTCTGACCATTTTATCACAGTCGTCACCGACGCCCCCTTATCAGAGATTCTGCACAACAGAGATGCAACCGGTCGAGTGGCAAAATGGGCGATTGAGCTCCTTCCCCTTGATATCAGATTTGAGGCAAAGAAAGCTATCAAGTCCCAAGTGATAGCAGATTTCCTCGCCGAGTGGACTGAACAGCAGTTACCGACCCAAGTTCACTCGGAGCACTGGACTATGTTCTTCGATGGATCCAAAATGCTGAATGATTCCGGTGCCGGAGTGGTCTTGGTTTCCCCCCGAGGAGATAAGCTCAGATATGTACTCCAAATTCACTTTGATTCCTCCAACAATGAAGCAGAATACGAAGCACTCTTGTACGGGTTGCGTATGGCCATTTCACTCGGCGTCCGTCGCCTCATGGTCTACGGTGACTCGGACTTAGTGGTCAACCAAGTGATGAAGGAGTGGGACGTCAGAAGCCCAGCCATGACTGGTTACTGCAATGCAGTCAGAAAGATGGAGAAGAAATTTGAGGGATTAGAGATCCATCATGTTCCCCGACTAAAAAATCAAGCAGCCGATGACTTGGCGAAGATAGGTTCAAAGAGAGAAGCCATTCCGAGTGGTGTGTTTTTGGAGCATGTTCACACGCCGTCAGTTCAAGAAGATCCTTTCACCGAGGAAGCCCCACAGCCAAAAAGCGCCACAGATCCGACTGAAGTCGAGGTCCCAGCTGTGGTCGACTTAATCATGGAAGTTCTGGTCATCACTCCCGACTGGACAGTGCCCTATATCGCCTATATTCTGAGGAAAGAGCTCCCCGAGAATGAAGAAGAGGCTCGAGAGATCGTCCGCCGATCCAAAGCCTTCACCGTCATGAGGGGACAGTTGTACAGAGAAAGTGCGACTGGAGTCAGCCAGAAATGCATAACACCGGAAGAAGGTCGAATGATTCTCAATGACATCCACTCGGGGACCTGTGGCCATCATGCGTCCTCTCGGACCATCGTGGCTAAAGCATACCGAGCGGGTTTCTACTGGCCCAGAGCAAATGAGATGGCAAAAGAGATAGTCGACAAGTGTGAAGGATGTCAATTCTACACCAACATGTCGCACAAACCCGCTTTAGCCTTGAAGACCATTCCACTCTTCTGGCCTTTCGCTGTATGGGGGTTGGATATGGTTGGACCACTGAGAATAGGCAGAAACGGCTACACCCATGTATTGGTAGCAGTCGACAAGTTCACTAAGTGGATTGAGGCTAAACCCATCAAGAATCTGGATGCCGGCACCGCCGTCAGCTTCATCAGGGAGTTGGTATTCAGATATGGAGTTCCCCACAGTATCATCACAGACAATGGGTCAAACTTTGACTCAGAAGAATTCAGAGCCTTCTGCGCATCTCAGGGTACACGAGTCGACTATGCTTCAGTCGCCCACCCTCAGTAGAATGGACAAGCAGAACGAGCAAATGGCTTAATTCTCAAAGGGTTAAAACCCCGACTGATGCGCGACCTCAAGCACGCAGCTGGCGCATGGGTTGATGAACTTCTGTCGGTGCTTTGGGGATTAAGGACCACGCCAAACCGGTCGACTGGGAGGACTCCGTTCTTCTTGGTCTACGGAGCTGAAGCAGTCTTGCCGAGTGACCTGCTTGACAACGCACCCCGAGTTGAACTCTACTCCGAAGCTGAAGCAGAGCAAGCCCGACAGGACGCGGTCGACCTTCTAGAAGAAGAAAGAGAGATGGCCTTGATCCGATCGACCATTTACCAGCAGAACTTGCGTCGCTTCCATGCCAGAAATGTGAAGAGTCGAGCTTTCCAGGAGGGAGATTTAGTTCTCCGAGTGGATTAGCAGAAACCACACAAGCTTGCTCCTACTTGGGAAGGTCCCTTCATCGTCACCAAGGTTCTCCATAATGGGGCATACCGCCTTTACAATGTCGAGCACCAGATTGACGAGCCCAGAGCATGGAACGCGGACCTGCTCTGCCCTTTTTATACTTAAGTTTTTCACTCGGATGAGTTGTAATAAAAGTACTCCTGTAGTGTATTCATCAAAGACAAGAGTTTCATAATTTTCTCAGTAATTGTTATTGCTTTGGCTCTCATAAATCTGTCCCCCAGTGGGTAGCTTAGCTGCGAACCCGTTTCGCCTAAGCTTGTAAAAAATCCTACCGAGTGGTAAGCCAGCCTTCCACTCGGAGGCTTAGCTGCGAATATGTTTCGCCTAAGTTAAACAAAATCCTACCAAGTGGCGAGCCAGCCTTCCACTCGGAGGCTTAGCTGCAGTCAAGTACTCGCCTAAGTAAACAAAATCCTACCGAGTGGTAAGCCAGTCTTCCACTCGTAGGCTTAGCTGCAGCCCAGTGCTCGCCTAAGTTTTTGAAAATCCTACCGAGTGGAGAGCAAACCTCCCACTCGGGGGCTTAGCTGCAGCCCAGTGCTCGCCTAAGTTTTTGAAAATCCTACCGAGTGATAAGCCAGTCTTCCACTCGGAGGCTTAGCTGCAACCTTGTGTTCGCCTAAGAATAAAAGACATCGTACGCTTCGCAAGGAGGACGAGGCGCAGGTCGACCCCTGCTCCCTCCTTCCGAGCTACATCACAAACACAACGTGCGTCCCGCAAGGAGGACGAAGCGCAGGTCGACTGCTACCTTCTCCACCAAAGCCGTGCCACAAAAATCCTACCGAGTGGAGAGCAAACCTCCCACTCGGGGGCTTAGCTGCAGCTCAGTGCTCGCCTAAGTTTCTAAAAAACCTACCGAGTGGAGAGCAAACCTCCCACTCGGGGGCTTAGCTGCAGCCCAGTGCTCGCCTAAGTTTCTAAAATCCTACCGAGTGGAGAGCAAACCTCCCACTCGGGGGCTTAGCTGCAGCCCAGTGCTCGCCTAAGTTTCTAAAAATCCTACCGAGTGGAGAGCAAACCTCCCATTCGGGGGCTTAGCTGCAGCCCAGTGCTCGCCTAAGTTTCTAAAAATCCTACCGAGTGGAGAGCAAACCTCCCACTCGGGGGCTTAGCTGCAGCCCAGTGCTCGCCTAAGTTTCTAAAATCCTTCCGAGTGGAGAACAAGTTTCCCACTCGGAGGTTTGGTTGCAACTCCGCACTCGCCCAAACATGACGAGCACAAGTCGACTGCAATTTGTGCTTCACTCCTACCTGCAAAAGAGCATTATAGATGCTAGTATATATTCCAACCCAAAGAAGATGGTTGTCCGAAAGAAGCAAACGTATTTCAACGGCAAATCAAGTTCGGATAACGTCCTACGGACCCAGAAGTGCTCAGGCATCGAGCCTGTTAAAGTTTGTCGGTTACAAAAATCACTCGGCATTCCGAGGCAAATTCAAATCATCGAAGCATAGAAGTTTTTTACCCCTCCCGCGGAGGGCTGGAAGGCGCAACAAACTCGTCCAGGTCGATCCCATCTGTGATCCGAGTGGCAGCCGCGATGAAGGTCTCCATGAAAGAACGGAAGTCATGCTTCCTAGTGTTGGCCACCTTGAGAGACACCAGCTTGTCTTCTCTCGCTTCCTTGCAGTGGACGCGGACCAAGGACAGAGCGACGTCAGCACCGCACCTGGCAGAAGACTTCTTCCATTCTTGCACTCGACTCGGAACTTCGTTCAGTCGAGTCATCAGCGACTCAAGGTCGTTCTGAAGCGTTTCTTCTGGCCAGAGCGATGTGTCGATGCGCGACATTGCGGCCTTCAGTCTTGCAAGGTAATCGACCACTGCAGCAATGCGAGACTCGAGGCGGAGCACGTTCATAGCGGTTTCATCCTTCACCGGAGAATTGATGGGATCCAAGCCAGTCTCCACTCGACTAGTCTCCTCTTCAAAGTTTTGGCAGAATTCTGTGGACACGATTCAAGGATAAGCTAATGCCCTTATAGCAAGTCAGTAATTACCAATCGGAGATAAGGAGTTACCTTCGAGCATGAGGAATAGCTTCTTGGCAAGTCCTCCCAGATAAATCTCCAAGTCATTCTTCTTTCCTGACAGTTCGCCAGCTTTGTCGCTCAGGACCATATTGGCGTTCTTCAGTCGAGTGACTTCTTGGTTGGCCACGTCGAGAGCAGCTTTCAGATTAGTGTTTTCCTCTATAAGTTTGTTAACAGAAGCCAACTTCTCTTCTGCAAGTTTTGTCTTGTCCGAAGCCGCTTTCTGCGCCTCGGCGAGGTCAAGGTCCTTCTTCAGAGCATCCCTCAGTTTTTCTGCAAAAACCACAATAAGATCAGACTCGGAGACAGGCAAGAAGCAAGGATAGTCGTCAAGATTCTCACCAAACATACCTTTTGCCTCCTCCTTCGACTTCGTAAAGTTCTCTTGGACAAGCTTCTGGTCAAGTTCAAGCTGGATATACTTGTTCTCCAATTCGATATAACGAGAAACAAGGTCACAAGATTTCTGCGAAAGGTCAGTCGACAGACATCAACGACAGATCACTTCCGAGTGACTAAAAGAAAAATCATAGTATTTCTAAGACTATAGCTGAATCTAAACATTCAACTGTAGTCTCGGGGACTACACCCAGTGGGTGCACTCAGCGTGCCCCCACTAGTTCTATCAGCTAGACTCAAAGTTGATCAGTCGACCGGAAGCAGTTAACTGTCAGCAGTAAAAAAATCAGACCATAGCCGACTGCCAGCAATCGACCACGGTCTCGGGGACTACACCCAGTGGGTGCACTCAGTGTGCCCCCACCAGTTCTATTATTCCACTCGACCAAGCTCGAGTGAAACAAGTAAAGAGAAATCTCAAGACACAAAGACTACAGTCGACTGCCAGCAGTCCACCGTAGAATTGACACACCCAGTGGGTGCATGACAAACATCAAAGATTTCCAGTCGATGTTTAACTAACCTGGACATTCATCTGGAGAGCTGAACTCGTGTCATAAGCTGCTTGGCTGGCGGTTCGGATCGCCTTCACCTGCTCCATCATAATCCCGGCCTGGCGTATGGCTTCCTTGGCAGCGCTTGCTTGGTCCTCCGGGATGTGGTAGGTGGAGAAGAGAGAAGGCGGATCAGCACTCGACGACGAAGGGCGGGCAACCGTCAACGGCTCCGCAAAGGACACGGTAGCCCGAGCAACGTTGCTCCCCTCTGGAATCAGTGGTCCAGGTGCTGACACAACCTGAGCAGCCTTGCTAGCAGTCGCCTTCCTGCTCCTCCTCTGCCTCAGTGGCGCCTCATCATCATCGTCAGGAAGATCGATGACAACGCTAGGTGGAGCTGCAGAAAAAGTTCAAAGTCAAAAATAAAGATTCGATCGACCGAAAGCGAAACCGCGCAGATCATACCAGGATGAGAAGTAGCAGCATCTTCCATTTCTTGGTCCTCATGCCTGGCTGAAGTTTCAGAAGTAGCATCACTGCAATTTCAAAAAATCAGTCTGTCAGCAATTGAGTCGACCAAGAATGTATCCATGATAAAAGGAAAAGCATGAGTTATGCTGTTACCCAGAAACAGTCGGAATCTCCATCCTTATCTTCGGTAGGGCCTTCGTCGGTTTTGTCGGAGCCGCTCGGGGTTGCTTCGACGCCTTCTCAGTCGGCGCCGGTGAAGTTGTCCGAGGGCGTTTCGTCGACTGCCCAGCAGGCACGACTCCCTTGCCACGCTCAGCCGCAGGGTCGTGGGCGAGCTTGGACCTCCTTTCGGAACGAGGAGGCACAACTTCCTCCTCCTCTTCCTCCTCATCGGAGCCTGCATCTTCATCACCCTCATCGGCATCCGACTCCCACTCCTCTTGGCTTTCGCCTCCGCTTCCTTCCTCCTCTTCGGCCTGTGCTTGCGCCCCGTTGGGCATCGAGTACAACTCGGTGGTTTCCTGAAAGACAACAAGCAAGACAAAAGTCAATCGACTGATCTACGATGAAACAGAACGGATGGAGCAATCGGAGGAAAGTGGTCGTACCTTGTCCGCCTCATAAGATTGGTCGAGTGGCGGGATCCTCCTGGCTCCACGGGGGTTGTCCTTGTTCCCCGTGATGGCAGTCATCCACCTCTCCAGTGTGGCATCATCGACCTCCTCTGGGTGGACCCGACTGGTGTCTTCAGTACCAGAATACAACCACATCGGGTGGCCCCGGTACTGGAGTGGTTGGATGCGCCGCCGAAGGAAAACCTCCAGAAGGTCCATGCCAGTCACACCGTCACGAATCAACTGGACTACACGCTCCATCAACATTTTAACCTGAGCCTTCTCCTCCGGAACCACTTTCAGAGAGGATGGCTTGTTCACTCAACTCATAGAGAAGGGAGGGAGCCCAGTCGACTGCCCTGGCGTCGACTGGTCTTGGCAGTAGAACCAGGTCGACTGCCACCCTCTGACTGACTCGGGAAGGGTCATAGCTGGGAAAGTGCTCTTACTCCTCATCTGGACCCCGAGACCCCCACACATCTGGATTACCTGAGTTCTCTCGTCATTGGGGCTGGCCTTTCTCACCGTCTGAGAACGAGAAGTGAATATGTGTTTGAAGAGGCCCCAGTGCGGCCGACAACCCAAGAAGTTTTCACACAAAGATATAAAGGCGGCGAGATAGGCAATGGAATTGGGGGTAAAGTGGTGAAGCTGAGCCCAAAGAAGTTCAGAAACCCTCGAAAGAAAAGATGCGGTGGCAGAGAGAACCCTCGATCTACATGAGTGGCCAAGAGGACACACTCACCCTCCTGAGGCTGTGGCTGCCACTCCGTCCCCGGGAGCCTCGCCGCCCCGTGCGCAATCAGGCCTTCGTCGGCCAGGTCGTCGAGATCCTTTTGGGTGATGGTCGAGCGGATCCAATCACCCTGGATCCAACCTTGCGGCAAACGGGACCGCGACGAGGATCCCCCTCGACTGGTCGCTCTCCCCTTCACCTTCGCCGCCGCCGTCACCTTCTTCGCCCGCTCCAAAGCCACCGCCTTCTCTTTCACCATTGTCGCCGACGAGGCTGGAACGGAGCGGCGGCGTCGGGCAGTTGGTGTGCGCAACGGATGAATCTGGAGGCGAGGGAGGAGAAAATGAGGAGGCATTGTTCAAAAAACCTCCGTCGGTTTCCTTATATTGAGTCACTTCCGAGTGAACGACAGGTAGGCCCAGGCGATCCTGTCAAATCCCGAAACAGTCACGCAGGTGATACGTGGCCAAAAAGGTGGCGCGGGAATCGAGGCGTCCCTGCCTTATCCCATCCGAGTACCGCGGTCTTCTCCGCTTCGCACGCTTCCCAAAATTTCGGATCCCACTAAATCCGCTAACCACAGGGCAACTTGTCAGACGGAAGATCTCCTGCGATCCGTCGCTCGGAAATCTCCAAGCTCACAAAGTTCACTCGACAAATATAAAGAATGGATCAAGGCGACTGAACGAAAGTTGACACCCTCACTTAAAAGTCATTGATCCAAGGCAAAACACCTTTACAGCACCAGAAAGCATGTCGGAAAGATTGCCAACTCCTTCCTCACTTAAACCTCGATCCATTCGGGGGCTACTGATGAAGTCATGTACCTAGGGTAGGGTCATGAACCTGACCAAGGTACCCTCCCCAAGGACATCTTTTAGAAGAAGTCGTCTTCCTGTCGACCAAGAGGAACTCCAGTCGACGGACTAGAAGACACTCGACGAACCTGAAGACACTCGACCATGAAGACTCACTCGACCACCAGGAGTTCAAGATCTACTCTGTATCCAAACGGTCTGTAATTAAGTAGTCTTAATGGTCATGATGACACTTTATGTTGGGCGTTACCAGTAATGCCAGACCTTAATGTACTTTAACCCTCTGCTACGTGGGCTGGCTGGGGTCCTGGCGTCCTCTATATAAGCCACCCCCCTCCACTGGTAGAAGGGTTCGCACCCCTGTAACTCTCACACACATAATCCAGTCGACCGCCTCCGGGCTCCGAGACATAGGGCTGTTACTTCCTCCGAGAAGGGCCTGAACTCATAAAACACTTGTGTGCACAACTGCTCCATAGCTAGGATCTTGCCTCTCCATACCTACCCCCTATTCTACTGTCAGACTTAGAACCACGACAGCTAAGGTTCCCCCCGGATCGCCCGCGGGGGCGTCACGAGGGGGACGAGGGGAGGGGAGGGGCAGATCAAACCCCTCCTGGCGCAACTGATCTTAAAAATGGGAGAGCTTTTCACTTCCCGGCCTCTGCACCAACCAGGGATGCATACAACAATTTTAGTATGAGTACTAAGATAAACATGGTCCTCAGAAATTTTTAAAGAAGTATCAAGATATTTATTGATGAGAGGTTACACCACACACAAAACTTGATCCTCAATAAACGGGAAAAACTTGATCTTCAGAATTATATGGATTGCCACAAGTATGGAACACTTGAAAGCTGGAAAGAAGTGTGCCAAGAAGAGATGATGTAAATATTGATGCCATTTTTTTTATTAATTCTCTATCATTGTTGTGATTAAAGAGAGGAAGAGATACTTTGGTGCTCTGTAGCCAAATATGGTTGCCACTATATCTCCATGTGTGGAGAATGCTAATGTATTGGTGCTTCACAGTGGTTCGGCCTTCTACATACCAACGAATATTCCTTTTGGAGTTCCTCAAAGTGATCTCTTGCGTTTGATGGAGTATATGTAATGTAACAAGTTAATATAATGCATTACATTTGTGATATACCATGTTCGCTCTAATGGTTGTACATACTCTATGGAGCCAGAGCGGGTGGCGGCAGTGTACCCATCCCTTCCGATCCCTCTTGGGGGCGTCGCCTATGGAGGTCAGTCAAGCATCGATGTTTGGTGTCAGTCATGTAGGGCGTGTTTGGTTGCCCGCATAGAGCCCAACCAGGTCCGCGCGGAAAGTAAAAGGCCTGTTTGATAGCCCGCATACACTATTGGGCCTGCATCGCACGCTTCTTAAAGCACTTCCGCGTCTGGCTGGCTGGAAACGCAAGAATCGGAAGTTTCTCTGGAGCCAGGCCGAGCGGAAGCGCGGCGAGCGGGCCCCTGCACGAGGAGAAACCGGAGGGATGCGAGGTGTTTACGTGGTGTCTTCTTCAACCTCCATTAAGCTCCTCTCTAATCTCCTCTCTTCCATGCCCCTCTAATCTACACAACGATGCTTCAATTTGTGGTAAGCTCTACACAAAAAAGATGCGCATCGATACTACGGTCCCATTCAGGCGATCGGTTCGTAGTTTCGTCGGCTGTAAGTTCTTAATCTCGTGTTCCCGTTTGGAGCTATTCTGGATGAATTTTGTCAGATTCGTTGTGCACGATCGATCATTTGAAATTTCCTTGGACCAACAGCCTAATCTCGCAGTTCCTCACAACATTCGTGTTATAAGTTTTTGGTTTCGACGATCGTAGCTTCATCTTTCTTTCAACAGCAGTCTACTGCACTGACACCGCCATGTCGAGCTCCTCTATCATCTACTCAGAGCCCTCCTATTCGTCCCTCTCGACGCCGAAGACCTTCCCCTTGATCTCCTTGCCCGCGTGCTACTACACTAGAGTCGTTTCTGGCGTCACTCATCTCGGCCTACTCTCTGTCGTCCTCCTACTACACTAACGCTGCAATGGCGCACACACTGCTTTCTTGTGTCCTCTACCTCCGTGCACACTGCAGTTTGCCGCGTCGCTGACGGGGTCGATCATCTTTGCCTCCTCTCTCTCGCCCTACTACACTGGAGTCGTTTCCGGCGTCGATCATCTCGGCCTCCTCTCTCGTCCACTGCACTGACGATAGCATGGCGCGAGCACTGCATTTTCCTCCTCTGTCCACTTTCTTTGCGCGAGCACCACAACTAGTTCGCCGACGGTGTCGCTCGCCGTGCCGCCGACGGGGTCGCTCGTCTATGACTCCATGCTTGTCATGTCGGACATGGCGCCACGGCCACTATCCACCATAGTCGCCATTGTCCGGCGCACACTACACTTCTTCTCCCCTTCCCTCTGCTAGCTCTTAACCCTATCTGCTAAATAAGGTGCTCACTCTTAATCATACCTCATGCGTGCAACCAAACACCGAGTTTATGTGCCGCTTGGGCCAATGCAGGCAACCAAACAAAGCGCACTTGCGTACTACCTAATGCAGGGACCCTAGATGCAGGCAACCAAACAACTTGCAGATGTCGTATATGAGGCTGTTTTTTCAGAACCTGGGTTGAGATGTGTATGCAACACAACTACTATTCACTACGGCAACCAAACACGCCCGTAGTTTCCTCATTGTCTAGGCATGTGCGGCCTAGGGCCTGTGTGGAAGTTGCACAGGCAGCTTCGGTGTGCGTGTTTGTGTTGCAGGGTGTCGGCTCCAGCCATTTGTGTGGAGCATCATTTGCTTGGCCGGTACGTGGCCTCATGCCGATATGGACACCGGAGCAACAACTCCAGAGTGCACCTTTGTGTCACATGGTGTTAATTCTCGTCATTTGGGTGGCAGAGTCATCGGCTCGTCTGGTACGAGGCCTCGAGGCCGGTGTGGGCTGCAGTTTTCAGACTTGATTGCTAGTATAATATTAGTGTAAAAAGCATCCGTTTTTTGTAGGCTGAGAACTACTATTCGGGTTGGGCATGTAATCTTCAGAATTATATGGATTGTCGCAAGTATGGAACACTTGAAAGCTGGAAAGGAGTGTGCCAGGAAGAGATGATGTAATTCACACCCTGAACTGATATAATATGAATTGTGTTATTAGAATATTAACTGTGAGGCAACAGATCCTTGCTCAGCCCGCAGCCCCCAGCCCGCGTCATACTCGCCGCCCATAGCCCCTGCCCGCATCGTCCCCGCTAGGGCGACTAGGGTGGCGCCCTAAACCCAGTCACCGGGGGCGCATTCTCCCTCCTCCCCTCCCTCTGCCGCCGCCGGGGGACGCCGCCTATCTAAGCCCAGGGGCGGACGGGGATGGCAGAGACATCGCCTCTCCCCCGCAGATCTGGGGTTGTGCGGGGCCCCGAATCGTGTGGACGCGCGATGAATCCAATCGGCATGGCGATGGCTGTGGCGCAGCGGCGTCGGAGGCGGCGCGGGCTGCTCGCGCGGCGGCCAGCCCTGTTCGGGCGGCGGCAGTGTGCCATCTGCCTTTGGATCGGCGTCGGCAGTGTGGAGGGCCTGGTGGTTTCGTCGGCGGCACCTCGGGTCAGATCTGTTTTGACTGGTGCAGCCGGCGGTGGTGGTCATCTCTCTCGTCAGAGGTGGTCGACCTGCGGTTGGGTGGTCGGATCTTGAGAATCGTCATCTAGTCCCGGCTACGAGTCGGGGAGACATAGTTGCCGGTGAAGACCGAGCCGTTGGCGGGCGATGTCGGCGTTTTGTGCCGTTACCTTGATGCATGCATCATCTTGTAACTGTTGGCGACTCACTCGTGCTGCTTTGAGGGAAACCCTTGGATATGGTCTTCCAGATCGGGCAATGGCGGTACTACAGTGTCGTTTCTTTCTTGGGAGCATCGTTTGTGGAGTAGCACTAGAAGACAGAGGCAGGAAGTTGAGCGGCTTCGTCTTGCATGGAGCTTCGGTGGAGCTGTCAAGTCATGCCTGGCCGACAGGTGTTACGCTGAATGCCTAGTTGGCAGGTGCTACGAATGGCAGCTCTTTCAGAGTTTTCACGTTTGGGCGAACGAGTGCAGGGCGGTGGCTCCATTGGGCGTCGTGGTGGATATCCGGACTGGCAGGATGATGCGGATTTCTCTCCTGAAGATGGGTCGGTGGTCCAATGATGATGGCGGCTTCTAAAATGTGTGCATGTGGTGTGCGCTTTAGGTAGGCTGCGCCGGCTGTTAGTCCCGATACCTTATGTGGATGGATCAGCGAAGACACCGGTTTTAGATATGGGGAGTGAGAGCACTCCACATTATCGAGTTTGTAGGTGTGAGTGGTGACTTCAGGTGGATTGATGTATTTTTTCAGACATTTGTGGAATAATTAATAAAGATGGTTGCATGCATCGATTGATGCATAGGCCGGGGGTTTAATCTCCTTTTCTAAAAAGTGAAAAAAGAATATTTATGCCACTACCAACATCAACAAATATTGATGCCATTTTTTATTAATTATCGATCCTTGTTGTGATTAAAGAGGGGGAGAGATACTTTCGTGCTTTATAGCCAAATATGGTTGCCATCATATCTCAATGTCTGGAAAATGCTAACGTATTGGTGCTTGACAATGGTTTGGCCTTCTGCATACCAACGAATATTCCTTTTGGAGTTCCTCAAGGTGATCTCTTGCGATTGATGGAGTATATGTAACAAGTTAATATAATGCATTACATGTGTGATATACCATGTTTGCTCTAATGGTTCTACATACTCTATGGAGCCGGAGCGGGTGGCGGCAGTGTACCCGTCGCTTCCGATCCCCCTTGGGGGCGTCGCCTATGGAGGTCAGTTAGGCATCGACGTTTTCTGTCAGTCACGCGGTTTCCTCATTGTCTAGGCATGTGCGCCCTAGGGGCCAGTGTGGAAGTTGAACAAACGGCTTCGGTGTGCGCGTTTGTGTTGCAGGGTGTTGGGTCTAGCCATTTATATGGAGCATCATTTACTTGTCGGGTACGTGGCCTCATGCCGATATGGACGCCGGAGCAACAACTCCAGAGTGCACCTTTGTGTCACATGGTGTTAACTCTGGTCACTTGGGTCGCAGAGTCATCGGCTCGTCTGGTACCAGACCTCGAGCCGGTGTGGGTATGTAAGGTTTGTAAGCTGGAGCAGCGGCCTTGGGTCGTGTTGTGGGTATCAACTCTGGTTGTTTGGGTGACGGAGTCATGGGCTCGCTTCGGCAGAGCCTCAGGGCTAGTGTGTGTGTGTGTGTGTGTGTGTTG
>NC_041383.1:45902333-45931967 GCF_002162155.2 Triticum dicoccoides
TATTGATGTTTTGGGAGTTTTCCTTCGGGCTAGTGTGTGTGTTTGTGTGTGTGTGTGTGTGTGTGGAGGGGTGGTGCACAATTGTATTCATGTTTTCGTAGTTTTCCTTCTTTTCTGATCAATTCTCTTCATTTTTATAAGAAGTCAGATCTCATTTCGGTTGTTCGGAAATAATGTAAAATTATCACTGATCAAAAATGGCTTGGTGTAGAGACCGAGAGTGCTTCCATTATTCTGTGCTAAGAAAGCTGCCTATATTGGAAATGACAATATTCAAACTGAAGTTTCCATGATATCGCTGGAAGTTTGAAACAATGCAGTAGAGATGAATATGTCATGGTATATAGAGTTCAGGTGGTGGTGGGTTGGGGCATATCAACCATGTTGATGGATGGGGCATATATATCCTCGGCACGGTGCTTAGGCTTAATTAAGAAGTACCTAATAAAACCATGTATATATCTTTTCTTCCTTTCGGAAATGTAAGCGATATACTTAATCCGTAACTATGTATCAGAAAGAGACCAGCTATCATGTTTCTAATGTTTTCACATCCTGCAAAATACTAAGGACAAGTTGTGTGACCGTGCACTTGTTTTAAATAAAATGTCAGGATAAGGAAGACTTGTTTTAAATAAAATGTCAGGATAAGGAAGACAGAGATGAATATGTTTCTTATGGTTTTCCTTGTCATATATACTACTCTGAAAGTGCAACTTGAGATCTCTAGATTTCAAGGTATACATGTAGCGTTGCACCAGTAGTAAATTAATATAAAACTCAGTCATTCTTGCAAGCCTCTGAAAGTGCAACTTGAGATCTCTAGATTTCAAGGTATACATGTAGCATTGCACCAGTAGTAAATTAATATAAAACTCAGTCATTCTATGCCTTGCAAGAATGGACTTCAAGCATGCAATTGCCATTTTCATGTTGAGTGGCTAAACTGACCTGTACGTGATCCATGACGAGTCTCTTATGTGCCTTCATCAATTCAACATTGCTATCGTGGAAAACAAGATAAATATGATAGCTAGGTTTCACGTGGAAGTGGTGAATGGGGGTGTTGATGCCCTTATATAAGGGAGATGTCGCCCCCATTTCGATTCTCAAAGGGGCTTGATTTTGAGAGGTAAGAGACCCTTTTCAAGAAGAAGCGATAATGCACTTCCGAGCTGAGTATGTAGTATGTATAATTGAAAGGTGTGGCTACATGTGTGAGATGAGATATTAGAGGAATGTTGAAGAAGTGCATCTACAAAATCGTGCATGTCAAGCTCAGTAGCTCATATTAACCGCTCATAAATAATAGAGCAACAATCAAGGAGCCTACCTTCACAGGCGACGTCAAGGCGAGCGCCTCCAGGGCTAAGTCCTCGACACGAGGCAAAAATCGCCAGTAGATCCTAAGTGTTGAGCCAAGCTAGGTTCACTGGCCACACAACACAAACAAGGCTCTGTGCCGCTGCCGAAGATGTCAATAGCAGCAATGACTGGTCAGCAGCAACCATAGCTTGGAGTACCTTTCGCACAAAATAATTTAATTTTGTTGGCGAAACTCGAGAGTTCACATAAATCCTCACTCTCAGGCTGGTGCCCTCCGGCGATAGCTACGGCGGCAATGAAAAAGACGAAAAGGAACATCTCTCTCTTTGTGGACCCCATCCCCACCATCCCAACCATGACGCATCACTCGTTTCGTTGCTTCGTAGTAGATGGTATGCTCAAGATCGGCTAGTTCTCGTAGTAGTGTCATCTCCATTGGCATTGTACTATTGTCCCTTCACGCGTGTTCTTGTTTTCAAGAACACTCATGAGGGTTGCATGTCTTTGTATATGCTCCTTGCAATCTGTAGTCTGCAACTGCCTGCATGTTGTGTTACCATTTATTGATGACATGAAAATTTGGAAGGAGCAAGTCAAGCCTATTAATGGACCACTGTAGAAGTGTACTCCCTCCGTTCCGAATTACTTGTGGCACGTATGGATGTATCTAGATGTATTTTAGTTCTAGATACATCCATTACAGCGGCGAGTAATTTGGAACGGAGGGAGTAGATGCTAGTAACAATTAGAGTTCGCATAAGGTAAAAAGCTTTCAGCACTCAATTGTATTTTCTAGCCAAGAACAAAGCAGCAAGAAGTCAACCACAAACACAAAAAGGGAAAGAACAAAGCATAACAAGGCAGGCAAATGTGCAAAACTAAACACTCCCATGGATGGCACCTTCTGGATTCCTCCGATCCAAAAAATAATTGTTGTTGCTCGATGGTCGTCTCTATGGACACACACTGTGTCGAACATGACACCGACGGAAACCAAAACGTCAACCAATATGCCACAACCAATACTCAACACAATTGATGTTGAATCTATTCTATTAGTTTTTCATGTTGTTATGATTAAAAAGAGACATGGGAGATATTTACTGGTTTATTCCAAATATGTTTGCGATCTTACCTTCGTGTGGACTGCTTGTAAGATGTTAATGTGGTGGTGCTACTAAGCGTGTTACTTGGCAATGGATTGGCCTTCTACATAAGGACTAGTTAATAGAATGCAATGCATTTGTGCTATGCCATTTCCACGCTGGTGATTGTACATACTCATTACTCAACGTGAAGTTATCCAATGTCACACACACACACACACACACACATACACATACACACGCGCGCGCGCACACGCACAAAGGAAATAACAAAGTATAACAAGGCAGGCAAAAGTGCAAAACCAAACACTACGGACACACACCTTGTCGACTGAAAGCGTCACGCTGCACGTACGTCGACTCGTCGCTGTGTTAAAAGGGAGAGAGGGGATTTGGTGGAATAGTTCGTTGTATTGCTTGAGCCTCGTGGGCATATATATAGGAGTACATGATCATCTTCGAGTACAAGGCAAGGTAGAATAACATCCTACGCTATCCTAGCTTTTCTATACAATCACGTTACTCAACATCCCCCCGCAGTCACAACGGTAGCGACGCAGTCAGTGAGACTGGAGAAGAATCTGAAGGCAAGCCGACGGACACCCCCCCACAGTCGTAATGGTCGACGCATCGCGGAGTCGTGGCTGGAGTGGCAACAGACGAGGTTGCTCAAGCAAGGCGATAGCCCTTTGTGCCGTTTGTCGAGGTAGCCGAGAGCGTGGGTGGTGGAGCCGTGGTCGAGGTAGCCGTGCGAAGAATGCCGTGGTCGATGTCGAGTCGGGGTAGCCGGTGTCGAGAAAGTCGCCGTGGAGCCGCGGGCGCAAGGAGGCGCCGAGTTAGTCGTGGGCGCAGTGGTGTCGAAGTAGTGATGCGCCAGGAAGTAGATGATGTTGACGACGCGTCGCGCCGGGGTTGCCAACCCTGAGGACACATCGTAGACGAAGGCACGCGTCGGTGTTGCCAGCACCGGGCATGCGTAGACGGACGAAGACGAAGTTGACGAAGCGCCGCACCAGGCTTGCCGGGCCCGGGGACACGTCGTGGACGAAGGCACGCGGCGGTGTTGCCAGCACCGGGCATGCGTAGACAGGGACCTGCACGAGCTGTACGCCATGTCGAAGAAGTCGGAGAGGCCAGCAGAGAAGAACTCGACGACGGTTGCGGCGCCAATCGGCACGGGGCCAATGTCGCCCGCAGTTATCGGAGTAGATGAAGCGGTCGGGGTAGATGACGACGACGCTGGCGACGGGCTGGTGCTGGACGAAGACGAAGGAGGTGGACGGGCGGCTGCGGCGGCTACGGGGGTAGCGGCGGCGGCTACAAAAGAAGAGCGGCGGCAGCGGCCTGACGGCGGCGGCGGCGGCTAGGTCAGGAGCGCGGTGGCGGTGCTCGAAGTAGGCGAAGAACCCGACAGCGTGACGAAGACCAGCGCGGACGGTGGCGTTCCCGCGCAAAAGGAGGTGGTGCGGCGCATGCCACAGGAAGTCGACGCGCGGGGACGGCGGTGGACCGCGGGCCGCGGCGCTACGGCCCGAAGGGGCGACGCAGCGGTGGCGGGCAGGTCGGGGTGACGACGGAAGACCTCGGGACGGTCGCAGGGACCGCGGGCCGCGGTGCTACAGCCCGAAGGGGCGGCACAGCGGCAAAGCGCGGGGTGGTGCAACCGCGTGGACGGCCTCGAGACGGCGGCGTGGACTGCGTGCCACGCTCGCTACGGCCCAACGGGGCGACGCAGCGGCGGCGCGAGGGTCGGTGCAGCCACGGGGACGGCCTAGAGCGGACGGCCTCGGGGTGGCGGTAGACCGCGGGCCGCGGCACTACGGCCCGAAGGGACGACGCAGCGGTGATGCGGGTCGGTGCAGTCGGGAGAAGAACCACGGGGCGGCGGCGCTGCGGCCTGACGGGGCGACGCAGCGGCAGCCCGTTGCTCGATCGGCGGAGGGGCGCGCTGAACTCGGAGACGATCTTCACGGGACTTGCGGAGGCGCGCGTAACTGACGGGCCAGGTCGGTCGCGCGGCGTAGATGAGGCGGATCGCGGCGGCGAGCGGGTGATCAAGCCGATCACGCGCGAGGTCGGGGACGCCGCTCGGTGGAGGCGTGGTGGCGGCGGAGTCCGAGATGAAGCCGGCGGCGGCGGGCGGCAGGGCGGCTATGATTGGCCGCCGCATGGCGCGAGGCCGCCGGGTCGGAGTGATGCAGGAGTCCCGGTCGGAGCAGGGCGGTGACGGCCGGCGTAGATCGAAGGGTGGGCCGGCGCGCGGACGACGGCCTTGAGGGCTGCCTGTCACGCGAGGCCGCCGGGTCGGTGAAGTAGCCGGCCGGTTGCGCCGATGTCGGAGTAGAGGCGTGAGGTATCGACGGCAGCGGTGGGCGACGCAAACCGATCAAGAAAAGATCGGAAAACCAAAAAGTAGACGCCGATCAAAACGACCGGCGAGAGAGAAAACTCCGGATCAAAGGATCGGGAAAAAGACTCTTTAGGGCAGCCGGCCAATACGGCCGGCGGACGAACCCTAGGTACGGGTGGCGCGGCCCCCGGCGGCGGTCATGGAGGCCGACCGCCCCGGGGGCGGCGCGCAAGTGCGGAAGCGGCGGCTGCTAGGGTTTAGGATCGACTTGCGATAGATACCATGTTAAAAGGGAGAGAGGGGATTTGGTGGAATAGTTTGTTGTATTGCTTGAACTTCATGGGCATATATATAGGAGTACATGATCATTTTGAAGTACAAGGCAAGGTAGAATAACATCCTACGCTATCCTAGCTTTCCTATACAATCACGTTACACAACACGCTGCAACGACCCACTGAAACACCCATCTGCAGCGCTTGCATGCCAGGGTGAACTCAGCCAGTTACGTCTTGCGGGCGGTTAATGACTTGTACTCCTCCTGGTTCAGGTTCAGGTTCAGGTTCCAGGATGAGCTCAGCAACAGCCGCGCTCTCTCGTACGGCGGGGTGGCGACCCGACGGACATCGTCGATCCATTTTTCCCGGCGTTTGAGAAAGGCATGCATGCAGTTGCATCGTCAATCATGGTAGGTTGTTTCAATCTGGGTCGCTGGCATGCATGTCCATGGCATGCAGGACCAAAAGCTTTGATGATGGGGACATGGTGCTTCCTTGTGAGACACAGGTAGCATCTCTTGTCGCGAGACTGCTTGATTTACGAAGAACACGTTGCTTCTTTTACACGATCGTTCGTCTCTACCGACGGTCAACTGCCAACTCCTGGCCACCCATTTAAAGGCAGATGAACAGAGGAACTGTCTCTCTCTATCTTTAGGTCTTGTTCGACCAAAACTTATTGGAACTTTACAGAATTCTTATCCGGCGTCGAGGATGTTTTTTTAGAGCTTGTTGGTTTATAGTAGGATTAAGAACCATAAGTTTCCTTAGTTTTGTTTGTGTGTAATTTGGCAGTGAAAATTCATGAAGCAATCCTCATTGAAATGTTACTTTGTTTGAATCAGAAGTATATCATGCAATCCATATTTATCCAATAAAATCAACGCTACTGCAACCCGAGAACTTCTGTTACACATTCCTATATCAGTCTTGCTAGATCTCAGTCGACTAAGACTTAGTTAAGTCTCAGTCGACGCTAAATTCATGAGATCTTACATCGAGATTCGTGTATAATTTTAGGCGATGGCATAGGATTTGCAAAATAAAAACCATTTCCCCATTACTTGGCACATGCAGGTGTTTTAGCCCACTAACTATTTCAGGTACTAAGCAGTGGGCTTGATCTTATTTTTTGACACGCACTCCTTCACCAATTGAGTCTCTATATTTTTCTCTTCACATGTTTATGAAATTGTGAGACAAAGATATACTAGGCATGGTAAACTAGGAACTCCTCTACCAATAATACTATGAATACAACATCCATATATACTTTACACAAAAGTCAACAACAAAAGAAATGGAAAATAGTTCCATGGTCCATTGTTCCATTTGAAGAACTACACATATGGCTAAAAATGTAGAGGGAAGTGTCATGGTCCAATAATTAGTAACAATATTCATCTCAGGTGTCGCTAGACAAGTCAATGCGACCTCCATAATCTCAATTGTTTTTCATATTTCTTCTTTTCTAAGAATTAATTAAAAAATTCCTACACATACTTTTTGTGGGGCACACTCATATTATTTCTAAGACACTTGGCTCCCATTTTCTAGATTAACAATATCAATGATCCGCTAGTCGTTGATCTTGTATATGGGGTCCCCGTTGATAGAATTTGGTGAAGTGGAGAGAAATACGAGACGTGAAAGTGCCCAAGATTAGGCCCCCATGTTTTGCATATATGAGAATTAACTTTAACCATAATTCAGGAGGGTAATCTGTACTTATGTTTATATGTGAGAATAAATATATAGAATGATTATATTTTGTACAGAGGGTAGAATGGTTTTTTGTTAACGTATAATCTTGTTCTGAAGTTAGGTAGAATGCAAACTTTTTGTAAGGTTTAGCGAAAATTAGTTGTGAACAAATTGTGCCTTGAGTTTGTTTAGGGCAAACAAAATTGTCCCTTTATTTGGGTCACTTTCTATGTTGATAACAAAAGCTTCACAGAAGAAATCAACTTATCGACACTAATATTTCTTCTTCTAGCGAAAATACATGGCATCATTATGTTCTTTTTAGAGTCGGCATCATTGGCATCATTATGTCTTGATACACAAACTAAGAACATGATAACTTGATGGACCCAATATTAATAATCAAGACATGGATTAAGCAGTTGGGTCCACAATCCCACAAAAAAGAATCTCTCCCACGTTTCTTTCAGAGAAAACAAATGTTAATCTCTCTTTTCCAGGAAAAAGAAAAAGACGAATCTGTCCAACTCTGGCCAATTTGCCAATCATTAGAATGACTATAAAAATAACGCACAGGGCAATGGCGCAATGTCCTCGCGTCTCATCCAGCGATTTGTTAAAAACACATAAAAGTGGTCATCGGTGCCAAGAGAGAAACTTAACACATTCATTGGCATTTAGCTGAGCGAGTAAGAATAACATTAGGTGAACTGTTGGGATTATATATATTATATAGTTTGGGGTATCTTTTGTTTGATGTGGTGGTTAAGTGGTTAATTGTTAGTGCTAGTATAGTAATTAAACAATTGGAAACTGCACCATCCATCGTTAGTTCAATGGGTCAGTACTTATATAGCTTGCCTCTTTTGAAGCTGTACGTGTGCTTGAAGTGCCTACACTTGTTCCATGCATGAATATTATATGTCATCAGTCAAGTTTTCGTCAAGAACCAATCATTGTTGTAGATAATCCATACGTTGTTTACTAAGTATCTAGCATTCTAGCTAAGTTTGTGCTAGGTGAGGTTTCATAGCTACTGGATGATAACATCATATGTGATATTACTATTTTTTAGGAGAATATATGATATATTTCTATATTAGAGTTAACTAATCAGTTATCCCTATATCCTTCAGATCTCTGAATTGAAAGCAAGATTCTGATGCAGGTGTAGGTTTGGATGGATGGAGCAGATACGTGTGTCCATCAAAGGATCATCCATGCATGCACCATCGGCTTTAGGCACGTTGTTTGTGAACAAATCCGTCAGATCATGAGATCAACAACCCCAAATATGACGAGGTGACGGCTGATATTAATTCTGCAAGCCTACCGGCAAAGCATATTGTGCATTACAGGTCCATTAGATTAATTCAATTGGATTTTAGAGGCTACCATTTCTCAAAATGCTGGCCCATTGATGGGCTAAGACAACTAATGACTTTTTAAAGATAGAGAATACAGTATTGATGAACATTGAATGTGTACTTACCCACACACACAGACACACAAACCTTTAAATTCGACGAAGTCCATACTTCAGTATGTCCATTCTCAATTAACTAAGAAATAATTCTTATTCATAGCGTGAAACCTGAGATTTGATATTTAGTGCATTGAGGATATAATCAACCAACCAATAGTTGGTTCATAAAATAAATTTTACTTTTTAAGATAGTATTGAACAATCATACTCCTATTACAACTTCAGATGAAAGTAAAAAACTTTTTGAGGGTGTTAAGTTCGTAAATAAGTCACACAATTAAGCATGATAATTATCTAGCTAAACGGCCAGATTAACCGACCGTACCCGACCCGACACACATGTATGGGCACCATGTGTATATGCGACTCGATTGATACACTTTTATTTTCATGGAAGTAGTGTTGAATAACCTATCTCCATCACCATAATCATCATAAGGACACAAACCCTACTAGTAACTAAGTAGCTATCCGATTAGCGGCGCCTCAGACCGTACGGGCTACCAACTTTGACACAGAACTTCTCTTGGCCGGTGCCACTTTTCCCCTTCCCTTTATTGACCTATCAGCAAGCTTATCAATTAGTAGCAGCTTTGTGTTGCTTTCATGAGTTGGATTGGAGGGATCACAAAGAAATTAGGTTAGTTAAGAACACAAGGCAAGCTAGATACTAGATAGCAAGGTAAAGGATACGTTACGTAATCTCCACTCTTTTTTTGTGAGGGGTTTTGTTAGCATGTCTAGTCTACTGCAAGAACGGCTGAAAAGGGTGATGATAGATTTTGCAATCGTTTCCAGTTTTGTAGCCACTGCCTTTGGTATGGGCCGCATGCACCCAGGCGCCCTTTTAGTCGTCATATCAGATGCCCATTTCCGGAGTGCGTCAAAGGCATATTAAGTGATGCCTAAAACATTAGGAATATTGTAGGTGTGATCTTTGCTTTGCTTCATTGATTGTAAAGGTGGAACCAAATGCTAATTCAAAACTGATATGGAATACGTACGTGTAAAATCTATGTATATTCTCTCATTTATTTGCCCACTATGAAAAGTAGTAAAACATCTTCTGAAGTGCTCGCCTTGACACAAAACATGTATTTACGCTTGCACTATGCATAAAGAAAAGAATTTTGCTTACATCTGAATAGCATACTAGTCAGGTCGTACCAATTTGTTTTTTTTGTTTGGTGCATGATGCATGTTAACGTTCTTTTGGCACTCAAAATTACAATTTGCTGTATAATAAATATCGAGATGGACATCCTTTTAAGTTTTATAAAACGTAGAAAAGCCAGGGCATAGGTCCTCTTTAAGCAACAATGTACTCAAATCCAAATCTAGAATTTGGAGCATAGGTCCTCTGTAAGCTACCATGTACTCAAATACTAGTCAAGTCTATAAGCTCGGCGCCCGTCAAAGGTAAACATTTTAGGCCCACCACTGGTAACGTGTTCTACAATAGTGCTTGTACTACAACTCAAATAGTACTCCCTCCGATCCAAAAAAAGAAAAGCACACTTTTTTTGGATCGGAGGGAGTACCAAGTAGTCGCATTTGTTGGTCACTACTAGGTAGGATGATTATGAGTGTGGTTGTACCACTAGCCTAGGGGGAACCGGAGCCAGGTTTTAACTTCTTACTAATGCTTGAATATTCATTTTGTGCAACATAAATAATAAGTGCAAGATGATATTCCTTTCAATAGTGAGACGCGTGTTCTGATCTTCGCAAAAAGTTGTATGAGAGTTTTAGTCTATGTTTGTTGTTTCTAAAGAAAAACTAAGTATACCGAAGTGACATGGTGAATGAAGGTGTGTCCCCTTTGTATATGCGAAATGGAGTTGGATATGTACGTGTTCCCAACAATTGCTACTCCGTACTAGCAGAGCTACTTTAGGGCAAATCTAGGCTCAACAAAAGCGTCTTGAGAGCAAATTTTATGAGGTATCCTTCACCCTGGCCTGCCTTAGCCCATGCAGCGAATTGTTTTTGCTCCACCACTGCTACTCCATGCAGCTATCTATGTAGTGAAGTATCTGCTCGAATGGTATTAAAAGCTAGTTACTCAAGCCTCACTAAGTAGTATTAATCTTAAATAAATAATTGAGACAAACAATCTTAAATAAATAGAGTGCATTGATCCAGAAAACAAGAGTCATAAAAATACAAATACTTACAATCTCAATCTTAACGCTATCAAAAAGATACAATCTTAATATACTATCTTAGCGTAAATCGGGCAGTATTTCTTGAAATGGTAAGTCACAGTGCTTCTCAGGAAACAAATTAGCAGTAAATAGAAAAGACAATTATTGTACTACCAACCAGGCCAAAAAAAATCCGTGCCTGCTTCTAATCTTATGTAACATATTGGGATGTTGGGGTTTAAGTCCGCCTGAAACCACCACATTGCCAGAGATAGCAATAGCAATCCGCAAATGCTAGGTCTTGCTTATTGCAAGACTGTAGCAGCTCTGGCCTATACATTTCACTCGGGTGGGCCAGGCAAATAAGGTTTGTGCTAGCGGTTTAAGGAAAGGTTCTACCTACATTAGGATTGCGATTGCATTTATTTTCAAAACCTTACACCTAGTTTTTTTTTACTGTTTTAAGCGGGTTTTTTTTCCTGTTTTTAGCAGTTTTCGTTATCGCTTTTGATTTGTTTTCATTATTTTTTTGTTTTTCCTGCTCATTGCTCATTTTTACTATTATTATATTTTTTGTCTTTATCTTTTTCCTATTTTCAAATACATGTTGACCTTTTCTAATACACGTTGAACATTTTTCAGATACATGTTTGATATTTTTTAATACATATTCAACATTTCAGCCAAATACATGTTGAAATTATCAAATTACATTAAATATTTTCAAATACAAGGTGAATATATATTGTAACATACTTTGAATACTTTTCAGAAATGGTATGATTTTTTTTAAATGTGCGATCATTTTTTAACATTGCATGAACATTTTATAATGCCATTAACATATTTTTTAAAACGCGTGAACATTTTTCAATGTCATCAACCATTTCTTGAATGGTACAATTTTTCTTTACAAACTGCGAGAACAAGCTTTTCACATTTTTCATGAACATTTTGTTGAAAATACCATGAACATGATTTAAAACATGTGAACTTTCTTAAATATCATGAAACGTTTCTGCAATGCACGTAAGCTGTGTTTTTTAATGATATGTTGACTATTGTAATGTAACAAAGGGGACAAGAATTATATAAGAAAGGGGACAAGCGCGTTCATGGATGATCATGGTTAACGGGCCGTCCCAATAGGCATATTGAGCCACTAGCATCTAAGCGAGGCGATATACTGGGGAGCGATAATGAACGGGTACCCTTTGGGGGATTCCTAGCGGGCGCTCAGGGTGCAGCCAGGTCGCGATGCATGTTTTTGACATGTTTTGGGGTTTTCTCTTTTTTAGGATTTTGAATTTTGCATGGTTTTTCTTAAGTTTCGTGAAAAAAGTTCTATTTTATATTTTGCTCATGTGAAGCACACTATGCGGAAAGAAGCACACGACACCTGGTGGAGTGCAGTGGGCCAGCCCGGATTGCCATTGTAGTTTTTTTTTGTTTTTCTTCACTTTTCCATTAATTTTTCACAGAAAAAACCAAATGTTTGCTAAAGAAAGTGCTCATCATGCATTTAAAACTGTTATGTCTACTTTTAAAAAATGTCGTGTATATTCAAAACATATTCATTATTTTTGTCATATACCAAAAAATCATCATATATTAAGAAAAATCAACGTTCATTTAGAAAAAAGTTTGGTGTGTATTTATAAACATGTATTGATAATTTTATAGAAAAATACTTAAAATAAAAACTGGAAAGGTGGGAGGAAAAAGCAATGGAAAAGAAAAACATTAAGGAAAAGCAAAAAAAAATAGAATACACTAGGAAAGATATATAAAGTAGAAAAATCAACAGAAAACCATAGAAACCGAAAAGATGCATGAAAACTCCCAAAAAAGAAACAACGCCAAAATTTAAATGAATGATAGTAAAGAAAGAAAAAGGAAACACCACTGAAAAAACGAGAGAAACAAAAAACCAAAAGAAAACTGTGAACCCCAATAGAGAAATAGAGAACACAAAAACAACTGAAAAAGACTGAAAAGAAGCGACCGTGACAACAAATGCCTGGAAAAACGATTGAGACCAATACATGTGCAAACCCATTACATGCTAAAGGCGTCATATAGGGCCGGTCCTGAGATTTTTTGGGGACCCGGGTTGAAATTATGTCTCTGGGCCCCTTTGTACAACCATCATAGCAATAATGACCAATATACATCTATATAAAATGTTACCAATAAACACTTCGCATTCAAAATCAATTTTCATATCAAAGAATTGGATGTACCTTCAAGATTTCTTCTTAACTTTCCTCAATGCAAGTCGCTTATGATGGGATCGTTGTCAATCACATACAACAATTTCTTCTTGATGCTCTTCCTCCACAACAACTATCATCGACTCATCATCTGGATTCATTGAATCACTAGTATTACTCTTGAAAATTTTGTGAACCACCCCTCTCTGCGATTCTACCAGTCATTTTCCCTTTCCTTTTTCCGTTACCACATGCATACTTTCTGGACGACACAGTAACAGGGTGCTGAAAATAAAAACATTGCATCAAAAGTTGAACAGTGCAAGCTATGCATAATGTATGTGAAAGTAAATCATTTAATTAGCAACAATGTAGAATTTTGCTAGTTATTGAAGGTAAATTATGTATATGAAAGAAGGAATGAAAATATGATTGTTCAGGACCTGATTTGTCAAACAAATCGCACCCTTTTACTCATATGGGGCGTAACAATTTATACCTGGGGTTGATCGGATCAGCGTCGGGGATCGGACACTCGACGATGCCACCATGTGGACTTCCGGCCGGATCTAGGAGATGATGTACGGGTGCGCCCAGCGTCTAGACAGTGGAGATCTGAAGACTGAGGCGCTCTGTGATGTTAATGTGCGAGTGCGTCATGTGTGGTTGCGCCAAGCTCCTGAGAAGATCTGCCGGTGTGGATGCGACATGCCATAGGGATTCCTGGAGCTAGGGGAACAGAGGATACTCCCTCTATAAAGAAATATAAGAGAGTTTAGATCACTATTTTAGTGATCTAAATGCTTTTATATTTTTTACAGAGGGAGTACAAAATTAGGGCTTGTGTGAACCTAGGAATACAGGAGGAGGTGATCCACAACTTGTGTGCGTGTGTGTTTTTTTTGGTTGCTATACTTACGTCCCTTCCCTTCCTCTGTGTACCTTTACTTGGGCTACTTTGTCTAAGAAGTAATGGGCCTTGCCTACATACAAACTAATTAGGGGGGCTCTGGACTTTGAGGGCCCGGGGAGCCCCCCCTCCCCGCGGCCTTCAAAGCCAGCCCTGGCGTCATATAGGATTTGTCGCGAGGATCATGTTTTCAAGGAACCATTTATCGAAACCACTAATTAATGAGTACTTCTTGCGGAGATCCCTCCAACTCCTCCAGGCTTCGACAAAGTGGCGCGCTGCATGTGCGCCACTTGTCGCAACCTGGGGGTTTTCCCTTTTTTTTTTCTAGATCCGTTTATTCAAAACGTTTTATCTCTTAAACCGTGCGTCCAAATCTCGAACCGCTTTCGCTGTTGGATTCCACGCGTCGAGATCTTCAAAACTAGATTCCATGTTGATAGGTTTTGACGAAAAAAAATTCATGAAAAAAACGGACGAAAAAACCGAACCAGGAGCACGGGTTTTTTCCCTTTCCGAAAGAGGCACGGTCGTGCCTCAGACGAAATCACAACCGTGCCTCTCGCGGAAGCAAAACCGTGCCTCCCGCGAAAGAAAAAAACAGAAAATGCGTTTTTTTTTTCGTTTTCGAGGAGGCACGGCCGTGGCTCTCGCAAAAGCACAACTAGGCCTCTCGCGGAAGCAAAACCATGCCTCTTGCGAAAGAGAAAAAAAATAGAAAACGTGTTTTTTTTTTGTTTCCAAGAGGCACGGCCGTGACTCTCGCGAAAGCTCAACCGTGCCTCTCGCAGAAGCAAAACCGTGCCTCTCAAGAAAGGAAAAAAAACAGAAAACACGTTTTTTTTCGTTTCCAAGCGGCACGGCCGTGCTTCTCGCGAAAATAAAACCGTGACTCTCGCGAAAAAATGTGTTTTTTTGGTCGAAAAGCTAGAGAAGACCGGTGGAAAACCAAAACGTCAAAAAAACCCAGAAAAAAACCGTTTAAAAAGTCAAAAACGCGTGCGAAAAAATAAATAAACAAAATTCGGAGGGAGCGCCCAGAGCGCGACACGTGGCGAATGGCTGAGAGCGCGCCAAGTGGCGCTGATTGTTGTGAGGCTCCCGAAGGAGCGCTCGTTAATTAGTTGCTCTCACCATTTATGGTGTTCTTGCTGTAGGTGTGCGGGCCGCAGCCCACAAGCGCCTGCTCCTCCTGACCGGTTCTCTCGCTTCTTCAGGGTGCCCCTATGTCTCACTTACTGCGAGATGTAGGGCAGCTTCGCCATAGCATGAGACTGGGTTGGCTCATGGCGCACGAGCCCACATGCAAGAGGCTACAACCTCATTTTTTCTATTTTTCACTGATTTGTTTACTTTTGTTTACACTTCCAAATATTCTAATTATAAATATTACAAACACACTTTACATTAAACATTTGAAATGTTAATCATGCATTTGAAAACTGTTAAATGTATGTAGGAAAAATCTTTCCAATATTTTAAAAAAATGTACGATGTGTATGGAAAAATAGAAATAAAAAACATAAGTTTTCAAAAATGTTAACCATGTATTTAGAAAATGTTAAATGTATATTGAAATATGTTTTTGGTGTAGACAAATGTATACAAAAGATGTACAACATGTATGAAAAATATATAAATAAAAAAAAGTTTTCAAAAATTTGACCATGTATTTAGAAAATTTTAAATGTGTGTACAAAAAATATTCTGATGTATGGAAAAAATATATAATGTGTAAGGAAAACGTAGACATAAAACAAATGTTAATCATGTATTCAGAAAATGTTAAACATGTATATATAAAATGTTTGTGATGTGTACAAAAAATATGAAATACTTATAGAAAAGTAGACACCAAAAATCTATGTTTTAAATATGTTGCATTTCAGAAATACTAAACTTTTTTTTCCATTTTTTAAATACTTGTTCATACATTTTTCAAAGCTAATAGCATTTTTTTGAAACTAAGCGACCATTTGTTGACATTTTATAAATACTTTTTAATATAATTTTAGACATCAAAATGACAAAAGTTGAACAAAGCGGTTAATTACTAGTGCTACTTGCCATTAAAGAATTGCGCATTGTGTCCACCGCAGTTAGGTCATACATGCACATAGTGTGCCTCTTTTGACGCCGCAAGTGTCTTAGCAGTGTCCTACCCTTGTCCATATCTCTTTTCAAAGTTGCAATCATTAATTTTTGTCACGAATTGCATGGAAAAATATTGTTGTAGAACTCCAACCTTGTTTACAAGTATCCAAGGAGATGTTGCTGGGTGAGAATTCATAGATATGGGAAGATAATAATGATTTGATCACTAAT
The DNA here is from genome assembly GCF_002162155.2 of Triticum dicoccoides. Taxonomy (NCBI): domain Eukaryota; kingdom Viridiplantae; phylum Streptophyta; class Magnoliopsida; order Poales; family Poaceae; genus Triticum; species Triticum dicoccoides. The sequence continues at coordinate 45,918,179 of NC_041383.1, forward strand.
CAGTCAGCATATCTCATTCCTTTAATCTCTGAGAGCTAGCTAGATTCCCATGCAGGTGTAGGCTTGGATGGATGCAGCAAATACGTGGGGCCATGAAAGGATGCTCCATACCAAGTTGTGATCATGCATATGCATCGGGCACATCGCCAGTCGTCTCGATCGATCGGCTTTAGGCGCGTGGTTGGTCGGCGTTGTTTTGTTCGTGAACAAATCCATTCGATCAACAACTAACCTCTACCCAAACCGGAAAAAAAAAACTAACCACAAATCTTATCAAAAAAGAAAACTAACCACAAATCGAAGAAACCATGACGATCGAGGTGACCGCTAACTCTGATAGATGTTGATCTTGCAAGCTTAATTTACCGACAAAGCATATATGTGTGGCAGGGACTGGCCCAGTAATCAATTTCGATTTTATTGGAGGCTACCTTTTCACAATACTCTGGCCCTACAATTAATGATTCTTCAGGAACGAAGACACACAATTAACTATGTATTCCCACTTTCTAAGATACCACTGAAAAGAATGTTATTACCAACTTTTTGAGAAAGTGAAACACTTTCTTGGTGTGTCAAGTTGGTAATTAAGTCGTATACAACTACCTCTAAAAAAGTCACGCGCAGCTTAATTATCAGGATACATACCGTACCACACTTTATACGTACGAGCTACCAGACGGGAACCATGCTTGTAGTGAAAATTCCATGCCCACAAAAAAAATGGCTAGCATAGTACCTATAAAGTGTGGTACTATCGGTTGTTGCGAGTGACCCATAAAAGCAAGTGCATGACTCTACTTTATAGGTACGAGCTACCATGCTTGTAGTGAAAATTCCATGCCCGCCAAAAAAATGGGGGATATATACAGCCACAAAAAGGTAATAATATTGGTTCATATAAATTAACTAGATGATTCTCCGCGCGTTGCGGCGGGAACATCTGCATATAAATTGCTGTAAATTTTCCTAAAAAATATAAATGGCTGTAAAAAATTACTATGGGTTATTGAGTCTTTAAAGTTTGCAATTTAGTAATTCAAGGAAGATTTAATTATTTCACAAAAAAGAGACAAAAAGGAAGATTAATGAGGAGTTGTCAAAAAGAATATTGATGCCACTCAACTGGTATACACAACTCGCACAATTTTAGCTTCAATTGAAATCCAACTCGACTAATATTCACAATGATAAATATTGCATTCATCAAAACGATACAGTCAATACTAAATTATCCCCTGAAGAGCCATTGTTATGTTCATCACGCCATTAATAATTGGACAGAAATTGCAAAATGCAATAACTGAGAAAAACCTAACGACCTACTATGGTGAAGTGGTGATTAGAACTGATAAAAAATCAACAGAGTTGTAGCCTCTAAAATATGAATAAACATGTTCAATGTTGATTTGTTGCCTCTGAAATCTGAATAAACATGTTCCAATTTGGTAAGACAGGCCGCAGTAGGAACTCTGAAGAAGCAATAATGCAGTGCATGTAGCTACTCTGCACAGAGAAGGAAAAATGAGAGCAAGTAGGGGATATACAGTGAAATAAATAAATACAACATGAAGTTAGTCTTGTGTTTATACGTGGACTTCTCAATGGTTGAAACCTACTGTCCGGGAACAGCAACAACAATCATCATTCCTGAACGTCTGCAAGAATGAGCCTAGAATTAAACCAATCAGTCAGGAATTTACAATGCATCCCAAGCAAACAACTGGGCAATCAAAAAACATCATATGTTCGTGTGCATAACTAAGCAGAACTACCACATCGAAATAATAGCCAAGGAGAATAGCTTTACAACCATGTCCGTTGGTGCTAGCGATGTCTGATGGAGATAACTGAATAGAGTGGCGGAGGCAAGTAGAACTGTAAAGACCCTCTCCTCTTCCTCTCCCAGCGTACGATATGTTGTTCGTTTGCTGAGCTATAAGGACAGTATTGTCTACGAGATGTGATACGTACTCCAAGAGATACACCTCACGCAACTCCGTCCTGGGCCTGGCCCATTCTTCTTCCTCTTCTTTTAACCGAGATGTGATACGTACATACAAGAGATATACACCTCACACAACTCCGTCCTGGGCCTGGGCCTGGCCCGTTCTTCTTCCTCTACTTTTAATATTCCAAAAATTGTTGTGAGAGGTAGGATTCGATCAGCCAACCTCTTAGTTTTCTTTCAGCCACCATAACCAACAGAGCCACTCAACTTGTTGTGTCTAGTTACTCTTTTTAATGCTCTTATTATTGTGCATCTTGTCAGTTTAGTTTTCTTTTTTGGAAAAATCAAATTAGGGACGCAGCACGCCGTGTCGCCGTCCGTCCCGTGCGGCTGCTGCGCGATGGGCCAAGTAGTGCTTGTCCCGTGACTGCCGCACGCGTAGGAGTTTTATAGCACCACAACTGCAGGCATGTTGGGGCTGCGCCACAGTACATTTGCATTTTGCTACAACAGCTATACAACGGAGCTAAACTACTACTCCCTCCGTTTCTAAATATTTGTCTTTTTAGAGATTTCAAATGGACTACCACATACGGATGTATATAGACATATTTTAGAGTGTAGATTCACTCATTTTGCTCCGTATGTAGTCACTTGTTGAAATCTCTAGAAAGACAAATATTTAGGAACGGAGGGAGTAGTATTCTGTTATATTGGCCATGCATTCACTACAGGATAATGACAAATTGCTTTCTCATGCTACAGTGACCGGTGGTAGGTGACCACTTGGCATGAGCGGTAAGCTATATCAAAAACAATGAACAAAAAAATGACCGGTGGTAGGTGTTAGTACATGTTTCTTTTATCAAGCTTCATGCTAGCTTAACACAATTAAACATGTAGGCAGGCCCAACAAATAATTATGGCAATTGGATGCTCTTATATGACCAGTTAAAGGCCCCATACCAAGTTGTTTATGTTTTTGACAATTTTGCATTTTCTGGAAATTTCTCGATAAAAAAAGACCGATAAATGGCCAGACGTGTCGCAACTTGCATACTGTGTCGGAAACCGTTCAAATATGACATGGATGCCTACCATGGGAATGCCCACCTGCTTGCAAAAAAGTTCATGGATTTGAAAACAAAGTTTGTAAATTTAAGAAAATATTCGTAAATTTGAAAAGTTCATGGATTCTAGAAAAGGTTCATGATTTAAAAATAGTTCATGAATTGTAATAAAGAAAATAAAATGAAGTAAGGAGAAAAAATTAGAAGAAAAACGGGACAAACAATAACCAAAAAATAAAACAACAAATTTTAAAAATTGTTCATCTTTTGAAAGATGTTTGGAAATTGTTCATGTTTTGAAACTTGTTCAAATTTCAAAAAATGTTAGGTCAAATTCCGTTCATAAATTCAATAAATATTCGGCATTTCAAAATTGTTCACAGTTTTCAGTTAGAGTTTCGAACTTTCTTTTCAGAAAATATTTCTTATATGTGAACAGTGTTGTGTCATCTTATATATTTCGCACTAAAAAATGGTACAAGCGGATGTCGTGTGAACTGGCTAGCAGCGTACGGCTCTAATTGTGAGGTCTTGAGTTCAATTCTTCCCGAGCACTCTTTTTTCTTAATATTTTTATACGTTGCTTATATTGGACGTGGCTTAATGGGCCGGCCCATGCAACTTGTATACGAGGTCTCAGGACGTATTTTCAAAAAGGACCATCTTACCCAAGGGGTATGGGATAATCTAAGCCATCGATGTATTTAAGGGGGGTCTACCGAAGCAGAAGTGCTCTGCTGAAAGAGATCAGCTATCACGTTTCTGATGTTTTCCCATGCTGCAAAACACTAAAGACAAGTTGTGTGACCATGCACTCGTTTTTAAATAAAATTCTAGGATGAGGAAAATGGAGATGAATAGGTTTCTTACGGTTTTCCTTGTCATATATACTACTCTGAAGGTGCAACTTGAGATCTCTAGATTTCATGGTAGACATGTAGCGTTGAACTAGTAGTAAATTAATATAAAACTCAGTCATGATTTGTATGCCTTTCGAAAATGGACTGCAAGCATGCAGTTGCCATTTTCATGTTGAGTGCCTGAACTGACATGTGCATGATCTATGAGGAAAATGGAGATGAATAGGTTTCTTATGGTTTTCCTTGTCATATATACTACTCTGAAGGTGCAACTTGAGATCTCTAGATTTCATGGTAGACATGTAGCGTTGAACTAGTAGTAATAAAACTCAGTCATGATTTGTATGCCTTTCGAAAATGGACTGCAAGCATGCAGTTGCCATTTTCATGTTGAGTGGCTGAACTGACATGTGCATGATCTATGAGGAAAATGGAGATGAATAGGTTTCTTACGGTTTTCCTTGTCATATATACTACTCTGAAGGTGCAATTTGAGATCTCTAGATTTCATGGTAGACATGTAGCGTTGAACTAGTAGTAAATTAATATAAAACTCAGTCATGATTTGTATGCCTTTCGAAAATGGACTGCAAGCATGCAGTTGCCATTTCATGTTGAGTGGCTGAACTGACATGTGCATGATCTATGAGGAAAATGGAGATGAATAGGTTTCTTACGGTTTTCCTTGTCATATATACTACTCTGAAGGTGCAACTTGAGATCTCTAGATTTCATGGTAGACATGTAGCGTTGAACTAGTAGTAAATTAATATAAAACTCAGTCATGATTTGTATGCCTTTCGAAAATGGACTGCAAGCATGCAGTTGCCATTTTCATGTTGAGTGGCTGAACTGACATGTGCATGATCTATGACGAGTCTCTTGTGTGCCTTCATCAATTCAACATTGCTACGTACTGTGGAATATAAGATGAATATGATAGCTAGGTTTCACATGGAAAGGCTGAATGGAGTGTTGATGCCCTTTATAAAGGGAGATGTTGGCCCATTTCGATTCTCAAAGGGGTTTGATTTTGAGAGGTAGGAGACCCGTTTCAAGAAGAAATGATAATGCACTTCCGAGCCGAGTATGTACAGTTGAAAGGTGTAACCACATATGTGATACAAGATATTAGAGGAATGCTGAAGAAGTGGATTTATAAAATCATGCATGTCGAGCTCAGTAATCTGTCTATCTATTAAGTAGTAGAAGAAAAGTATTAGAAGCTCATATTAGCCTGTCATCAATAATTGAACAACAAGCAGGAGCCTACCTTCGCAGGCATCGTCAAGGCAAGCGCTACCAGTGCTAAGTGCTCGGCACAAGCGAAAATTGCCAGTAGATCCTAAATGTTGAGCCCAGATTCACCGGGCGCACGACACAGGCAAGGCTCAGCATGGACCCCATCTCCACCATCCCAACCATGACGCATCACTCGTTTTGTTGTTTCATAGTAGCTGGTATGCTCAAGATAGGCTAGTTCTCGTAGTAGTGTCTTCTCCGTTCGCATTGTACTACTATCCCTACGTGCGTGTTCTATTTTTCAAGAATAATCATGAGGGTTGCGTGTCTTTGTATATGCTCCTTGTAATCTGTAACTAGTGGTTGGGGTGCCATCATGTGGCGCCCCTTGAGATGAAGTTGCGCACACATTTTCATTTAAAAAAAACATGTGGTCCTCGTCTCTATCTAAAAAAAATATCTCAGAAAAAAAATCCTCACCTCCATCTAAAAAAGATATGAAAAAGGAAAAAAAATTACCACCCTAGCCTACCGGCGAGCGCACTTTGCATAATCCTCCATTTTAAAAAATACATGGGTTTCTAACCATCATCTAAAAAAACATTAAAAAAATCCTTACATCTATCTAAAAATATTTCAAAAGCTTTTTCACCGCGACCAACCAACTTGCGTCATGTGACATAGTTGGTTGGCCGCAAATGAGGCCATGCTTAATGGGTTTAATTTGCAACTGCCAGCATGTTCTGTTGCCATCCATTGATGACATCGAAATTTGGAAGGAGCAAGTCCAGACTACTAGTAGAGCACCATAGAAGTGTAGATGTCAGTAACAATTAAGTTAGCATGATCTGATCTAGGAGTCCAGTTTTGAAGGATTGGATCTCGGGCCCTCCCACGTCACTCTCCTGGACGACGGGGAGTGCGCTCCCGCCGCCGCCGCCACCACCCTCCACTCCCTTCCTCCTCCCTCGCCGCTGCCAGGGGATGCGGCTGGGCAAAGCTTGGCCGGTGTCGGCGGCGGCGGGGCATTTCGCCTTCTCGCGCAGGGCCTCCGCCACGTGGCGGTGCTGCTGGGCCGGGACACAGCAATGGCGAGGGTCGTGGTGGTGCGGCAACGGATCCCCATGTCGGTTGTGCTTGGGATCGGCGGCGCACAACGGGCTTCGAGCTGGTGGATCGTGCAGGCGAGGGGGTGGCGGCGGTTCGGTATCCGCCCTGATCTGACGTCCGTCTTTAGCCAACGGCACAGGCTGTGGGCAGCACGGGCCGGTGTCCTCCGCCATGGCGGCGATGTCCTCGGCGTGGTGCAAGCAATGGTGTGGTGGCGGTCCTAGTGCTCTCATCGCATCACGGCAACCATCTGCATGATTGGTCCTCCTCGATCTGTCCGTCGACGTGTTTCAGAACTGCTGTCAGAGATCTTGCCCAAGGATATCTGGATCAGATATAATCTGGTCGTGCACGTCCATCAGCCTACGCGGCTCCATGAGGGCACAACACGAAGCTCTGTTATTTTTTGGCGCCATCGGACATTTCACTATCTTGATTTTCATGGCGCAAAAAACGGTGGAGAAAGTCATGGTGGCTGAGATCGGAGGATCAGTAAAGCAGAGGGGGTCTTGGAGGCGATGGAGTTAGTCAGGTGTTTGATAACTTTCAGAAGCAGGAGTGACAAGTGGGGGCGACAACACTGGAGGATTTCATTTTTTGTGGTGCTTCTCGGGTGTCGAATCGTGGCTTTTAGAGTGAAAACCTAAGGTCTGGCCTTCATTGGTTATGCATGGTAATTCCCTTGTTGAAGTTATTTTTTTGAGAGCTCAGACTTTCTTCAGGGTGAAAATCTAAGATCTTGGATCGGGCAATGACTGCGCTTGTGCGTTGTTTCCTTCTTGAAGGTGTCGTTTTTGGAGACCTTTTAATGTTTTCTGGATGTTGTCTTTGGTGGTGGCTTGTGTGCTGCGGAGAGGAGTTGATCATTGTGACGAGGCCTTTGCTTGTTTCCTTTCTTTTTTGTTTTTTTGGGTTGTGTGCATTTTAGATGTCTTTCTGAAATCTTGTTGATGCAGAAGCTGGGTGTAATTGATATCTTCGCGATATTAATATAATTCTTTTTCAAAAAATTTAAGTTCGCATACGTTGAAAAAAATTGGCACTGAACTGTATTATCTAGTCAACCACACACAAAAGAAAGGAAAGAACAAAGTATAACAAGGCAGGAAAAAGTGCAAAATCAAACCCTCCAATGGATGGCACTTTTTTCTTTGGAGAAACTTCCAATCTATTCATCTTCAATCATGGCAGTACAAAGAACAACAGAGGTAATAAAAATTACATCCATGTTCGTGGACCACCTAGCGACGATTACAAGCATTGGACTGAGCTGAAGGCGCGGCGCCGTCATCGCCCCTCCCTCAGAGCCGGGCAAACCTTATTGTAGTAGACAGTCGAAAAATCATTGTGGTAAGGCCCCATAGGACCCACGCACCAGAGTAGCAACCATCACCGATGAAGAAAGTCGTAGATCAAAAGGATCAAACCTATATACACCGAAACGAAGACGAACGAGGACCGGATCCAAACAGATCCACCAAAAACCAGCACCGACTAAATCCCGCGAGATCCGGCGGAGACAATCCACCAAACGCCCTCTGACAATGCTAGATGCGCCATCGGCACGGGGATAGAATGTGGGAAACATTATTCCTACTAAGAAACATTGCTGCCGCCTCAGAACCCTAACCAAGATGTTGAATCTAACAAAAGCGAGAACGGGATCCCTCCCGCCGGCGGGGAGCTGAGATCCTCAGCACCTCCTTGGCCTAGAGCCATCGGAGATGGGGCGGACCGGCGGCGGCGCCGACAGGCGGAGAAAAGTTTTTCGTGTGGAGGAGGAAAGAGGAGCTTAACCTGTGGTGGATGGCACTTTTAATTCCTCCGATGCAAAAGCATGCAAGTAATAATCGTTGTTGCTCCATGGTCGTCTCTACGGACACACACCTTGTCGAGCATGACACTGACGGAAATGAAAACGTCACGCTGCATGTACGTCGACTGGTCGCTGCGATGAACCACTGAAACACCCATCTGCAGCGCTGCTAGCTGCATACACATGCATGCCAGCGTGAACTCAGCCACAGTGTGCATGCATGGTTACGTCTTGCACGCAGATAATTACTCGTACTCCTCCTGGTTCTGGATCAGGTTCCAGGATGAGCTCAGGAACAGTCGCGCTCTCTCGTACGGCGGGGTGGTGACCGAAGGACGTCGTCGTCGATCCATTTCCCCCGGCGATCGAGACACAGGAAGTTTAGTAGCTTTTCCCGGCGTTTGAGACGTCGGCGGCATGCAGTTGCATCGTCAATCATGGTGGTACGTAGTTTCAATCTGGGTCTCTCGCATGCGTGGCCATGGCATGCAGGACGAAAAGCTTTGATGATGGCGACATGGTGCTTCCTTGTGAGACACAGGCAGCATCTCTTGTCGCAAGACTGCTTGATTTCCGAAGAAAACGTTGCTTCTGTTACACGTAGTACATTGGCTCGGTTCCGCGTTCCGACCGTCAACTGCGAACTACTCGCCGCCCATTTAAAGTATCTCTCTCTCTCTCTCTCTCTCTCTCTCAGGTCTTGTTGGTCGAAAATTTATTGGAACTTTACAGATTTCTATTCCTTGAATGTTTTCTTTAGAGCTTGTTGGTTTATAGTAGGATTAAAAACCATAAGCTTCCTTAATCTCTTTCATGTGTAATTTGGCAGTGAAAATTCATGAAGCAATCCTCATTGAAATGTTATTTTGTTTGAATGAGAAGTACTGTATATCAATATTTAGCCAATAAAACCAACGTATCTCGATACGTCAATCCTTGCAAAAATAAAAAATAAAAAATCAACGTCACTGCAACCTGACAACTTCTGTTGCACATTCGTATATATGGTTTTAGTTGCCCATGGCATTTATTGCATCAGGTAGTGGTGGAGTGTGTCCTTATGACAATTCTAGACGATGGCATAGGATTTCCAAAATAAAAATCATTTTCCCATTACTTGGCACATGCGTGTTCTAGCCCACTAACTATGTCATGTACTAAGCAGTGGGCTTGATCTTATTTTGACACGCACTCCTTCACCAATTGAGTTTCTATATTTTTCTCTTCACATGTTTCTGAAATTGTGAGACAAATATACCCTAGGCGTTGTAAGCTATGAAGTCATTTACCAACAATACCATGAATGCAACATCTTCTATATTTTACACAAAAATCAACAAAAAAAGAAATGGAAAATAGTTTCATGGTCGATTGCTCCATTTGAAAAACTATATATGGCTAAAAATGTCGAAGGAAGTGTCGTGGTCCAATAGTTAGTAACAATACTCATCTAATGTGTCACTAGGCAAGTTAGTGCTAGCTCCATGATCTTCTTCTTCCTCCTAGACTCCTCTTCCTCCACTTCACCCGATCCTCCACTTCACCCGAATAGTTCTTTGTCCTCGCCACCTCTGTGCCTTGGTCTCACCATGTTCACAAGCCTTGGCCTCACCATTTCCCTACACCTGAGCCTGGGGCGTCAAGCTAGCGCAATAGCCATATGGTTGTTGATGCCTTTGAGGTGTTGTTTCAAAGTTTTGGATTCTCACCTCTTTGTCTACAATGAATGGCATTTCTGGGTGCAGGCTTATGCGGTTGATTATATCTTTTACATCAAATGGACAACTTGGATTGGGAACATTGCCCTCAAAATTCAGTGGCGCACTTCATAAAAGGCATTAGTCGTTGTCGGTCTTCCTGTTTGGTAGTGGAATGTGCACTTTCACCATGAATCAAAGAGGTGCTAGGTGGTGTTTCATTTGAACACGACAGTTATGAACGTTGCTCTTCATAACCTTTCTATGTCTTTAGTGTGTTGGTGTGTTTTGGTTGTGTGCATCCTCAATGTAGTGTCATCATTTTATTGCAGAGATCGGGTTTATTTATCTGTATAAGCTTGATTCGCCATCCGTCCGAATAAGCATTGAAGACGACTACACTGCCAGACCGACCTAATCAGCTCATGGTGTACAAGACCTAACTATGCGAGCATGTGAACTGCGTCAAACACTAATCTTATTGTTGGCGTGCCATCTTGTGCTGATGCTTCCATCTCTCCTGAAAACACTCTGTCTCGATGCCATCATCCTTAAGATCTGGTTCTATTGGACTGAAGAACATGCAGTTCCTGCCCAATGTAGTTATTTTTTTACGAAAAGGAGGATTACCCCCGGCCTCTGCATCAATTGATGCACGCAGCCATATTATCAAGCAAAATCAAGTCTCCACAAAGTACATAATCCAATACAAGTTCACAAGCAAGATCGAATAAAAAAGAATAAGCTGCCACAACCGGCAAAAATAGAATAAGATGACTAGACACCTATCCTATATATTGTTGGACTGTCATCCAAACCGGTTGTAGATATCCCATGCTACCGTCTCCCAACAGTTGCACCCATAGGGCATATGCTCCCTGGCTTCCGCATGGCCGAGTAATGACCATGTACGGATCCAGCCAGTTGTCCAATATAGTTCTATCAAATACTTTCTCTATTTTTGATATTTCTTATTTGTTAAGAATTAATTCAAATGTGCTTTCATGTACATATGTTTGTCGGGCACACTCGTATTATTTCTAAGACACTTGGTTCCCATGTTCTAGATTAACAATGTCGATGGTCCGCTAGTCGTTAATCTTGTATAAGGGGTATACGTCATTTTGCCAGAGGTCTTCGTCGATAGACATTGGTGACATGGAGAGAAACATGAGACATGAAGTACCTACAGTTATGCCTCCATGTTTTGCATATATGGGAGTAAATTTTAACCATGATTCAGGTGGGTAATTTGAACTTACGTTTATATGTGAGAATAAATATATAGAATTGTTATATTTTGCCAGAAGGTAGAATGATTATTTGTTAACATGTAATGTTGTTCTGAAGTTAGGTAGAATACAACTTTTTCTCGGATTTAGCCAAAAATAGTTGCGAATGAATTGCAGCCTTAAGTTTGTGTACGGCAAACAAAATTGCCCATCATTTTGGTCACTTTCATTGTTGATGAGAAAAGCATCATTGAAGAAAGCAACTTATCTAGATTAATATTTTTCTTCTAGCGAAATTACATAGCATCAGTGTGTTTTCATATACAAATTGAGAACGTGATAACTTGATGGACCCTATATTATTAATTAAAACACATCAAGCAGTGGGGCCCACAATCCACCAAAAAGAATATGTCTCCCTTGTTTCTTTCAGAGAAAAACAAATGTTAATCTATCTTTTCCAGCAAAAAGAAAAACAATCTTTCTTGATTACTATTAAGGCTACTACTTTTCAACGTCATGTCCAACTCCGGCCAATTTGCCAATCATTAGCATGACTATAAAAATAACGCCCAAGGCAACGGGGCAATGTCCTCGCGTCTCATCGGCCCAGTTTGTTAAAAACACAGAAAAGTGGCCATCAATCTCAAGAGAGAATATTTAGGTGAGTGAGTAAGAATAACATTAGGTGAACTGTTGGGATCAATATATTATATAGTTTGGGGATATCTTTTGGTTGATGTGGTGGTTAAGTGGTTAATTATATTGTTAGTGCTAGTAGTAAGTAAACAATTGAAAACTGCGCCGTCCGATGTTAGTTCAATGGGTCAGTACTTACATAGCTTGCCTCTTTTGAAGCTGCAAGTGTGCTTGCGGTGCCTACATTTGTTCCATGCATTAATATTATATGTGATCATCGTCAAGTTTTCGTCGGGACCAATCATTGTTGTAGAGAATCCATACATTGTTTACTAAGTATCTAGCAAAGATGTTGTTAGTGAGGTTTCATAGATGCAGGAAGATAACATCATGTATGATATTGCTATTTTTTTAGGAGAATATATGATATTACTAATAATGGAGTTAACTAGAATTGAAAGCTAGATTCCCATGAAGGTGTAGTTTTGGATGGATGGAGCGGGTACGTGAGTCCATCAAAGGATGCTCCATCACCAAGTTGATATGCACCATCGGCTTTAAGCGCGTTGTTTGTGAACAAATCCATCAGATCATGAGATCAACAACTCCAAATATGATGAGGTGACGGTTGATGTTGATTCTGCAAGCCTACTTGCAAAACATATATTTGTGCACTACAGGTCCACGGGATTATTTCAATTGGATTTTAATGGCTACCATTTCTATAAACTGACCCATCGATGGGCTTCAACAATTAATGATTTTTTAAAATAGACAATACAGTATAGAGAAACATTGAGTGTGTGCTTGCTCACACGTACATGGACATATAAACCATTAAATTCGACGAAATCCCTACTTGCATGAAATAGTTCTTATTAATAGTGTGAAAACTGAGATTTAATCTTTAGTGCATCAAGGGTAATCATCCAACAATAGTTGGTCCGTACAATTAATGAATTAGTTGTATTCTTCGAGAAAAATAAATTTTATCTTAGAAAGCTAATAACCATGTGTGTTACTCCCTTCGTCCCAAAACAAGTGTCTCAAGTTTGTGCTAACTTTAGTATAAAATTATACTAAGGTTGAGGCACTTATTTTGAGACGGAGGGAATACTTTTTAAGATAGCATCGAACAATCATACTCCTATTACAACTTCAGATGAAAATAAAACACTTTTTTGAGGGTGTTAAGTTGGTAACTAAGTCAAGCACAACTGAGCACGATAATTATCTAGCTATAAATGGCAAGATTGACCAACCGTACCCGACCCGACACACATGTATGGGCACCATGTGTACATGTGACTCGACTGATACACCTTTAGTTTCGTGGAAGTACTGTTGAATAACCTTCCTACATCACCATAATCACCATAAGGACACAAACCCTACTAGTGACCAAGCAGCTATCCGATTAGCGGCGCCTCAAACCGTACGGTGCTACCAGCTTAGAAATAGAAACTTCTTGGCCGGTGCCACTTTTTCCCTTCCCTTTATTGACCTTGCAGCAAACTTATTAATTAGTATAGCAGATTTGTGTTGCTTTCATGAGTTGGATTGTAGAGATCACAGAAAATTTAGGTTAGTTAAGAACACATGCTAGATAGCTAGCTAGGTAAAGGATACATTACGTAATCTCCACTCCTTTTTCATGAGGGATATTGTTAGCATGTCTAGTCTACTGCAAGAACGGCGGAAAAGGTGATGGTGGATTTTGCAATCGTTTGTAGTTTTGTAGACACTGCCTTTGGTATGGGCCGCATGCACCCAGGCGCCCTTTTAGTCGTCGGATCAGATCCCCATTTCCGGAGTGCGTCAGAGGCATATTAAGTGATGCCTAAAACAATAGGAATATTGTAGGGTGTGACCTTTGCTTTGCTTGTAAAGGTGGAACCAAGTGCTAATTCCAAACTGAAATGGAATAAGGACGTGTAAAATCTATGCATATTCACTCACTTAGTCGCCCACTATAAAAAGTAGTAAAACATTTTCTGAAGCGTTCACCTTGATACAAAACATGTATTACGCTTGCAGTGCGCATAAAGAAATGAATTTTGCACACATCGAAATAGGATACTACCTCCGTTTCGATTTACTCGTCGTGGTTTTAGTTCAAATGTAAACTAAAACCACGACGAGTAAATCGGAACGGAGGGAGTAGTCAGGTGG
>NC_041383.1:45932261-45944565 GCF_002162155.2 Triticum dicoccoides
CATGTGAACATTCTTTTGGCACTAAAACTTACAATTTTCTGTGTAATATATGTTACGTCCTTTTAAATTTTATAAAACATAGAAAAAGACAGGGATAGGTCCTCTTTAAGCAACAATGTGCCCAAATCCACGTCAAGTCTATAAGCTCGACGCCCGTCAAAGGTAAACATTTTAGGCCCGCCACTGGTAACGTGTTCTACAACAGTGCTTGTACTACAACTCAAAAAAAAAAGGTGTCATGGCTTTATTTCAAATTTGAACGCTGAACTAAAACCACGACACTTTTTATTTATTTGGAGGGAGTACCAAGTAGTCGCATTTGTTGGTCACTACTAGGTAGGATGATTACGAATGTGGTTATACAACTAGCCTATGGGGAATCGGAGCCAAGTTTTAACTTCTTACTAATGCGAGAATACTCATTTTGTGCAACATAATAAGTGTAAGATGATATTCCTGGGTTCCTGTCGATAGTGAGACGCTTGTTCTGATCTTCGCAAAAAATTGTGTGAGGTTTAGAGTCTATGTTTGTTGTTTCTAAAGAAAAACTAATTATGCCGAAGTGACATGGTGAATGAAGGTGTGTCCCCTTTGTACATGTGAAATGGAGTCGGATATGTATGTATTCCCAACAATTGTCCCCTTACCCAGCTCAACAAAAACGTCTTGAGAGCAAATTTTATGAGGTACCCTTCACCCTGGCCCGCCTTAGCTCATGCAACGAATTTTCCGGGCGGGGGGTCATGACGAACACGCGTTGGCAGGTCATGTTCGCCCTTGACCTTCCGGTGGCGAGATCGACCACTTTCACCATCGGCGAGCTTCTTCTCCGACAGGACGCGATTCAGATTGTGCTTCTCAACAATCGTGGCGGAACCATGGATCCACATTACCTGCGGGTCAACGAGGAAATTGATATTGGATACATCATTCCTTTCCCATGTCATTTTTCTAGGGTATGGGATCTTCTCCCTTCGCATGAGTCCTCTGGTATGCCACTGGAGCAGCGGCGGCGTGCCGGCGAGCCATCGCATGGGAACATGCCGAGGGCGGCGGCCTCTTTACACGCGTAGCAGTACATGCGGACAGGGGCGGGTCGCAAGATTCCTCCCCCACCGCTGAACTGCGGGTTCTTGGGCGTTGATCGGAGGAAAGCCGTGTCCATTGCTCAGATCCTCGACACGTGGTCTCTAGGGCATCTTACCACCATGACGAACCTGAGGCTAGGGTGACGACCCCGCCCCCTGATACAAAAGCCAATGTCGCGCCTCCCCCTCCCCCAATTCTAGATCTGGACGAGGGCCTTCTCCACTTCTGAAGGCGCTGTCTCGCCAGAAAGCTAGGGTTCATCCTTCCTTCTCATGGTGGGTGTGGAAAATCCATGGTGATTGTAGATCGTTCGCTCAAGTTGTTGCGAGTCCTCGTCTAGATCTTCCTAAGATTCCCCATAACAACATGACAGGTGAGGGTTTTGGTGCGGAGAGACAGGGCCATGGTGCTGGCCGTTTCGACCGCGGTGGTGGCCGTGGCCGTGGGACTGGCGGTGGCGGAGGCCGTGTTGATGCCCACTACGGTGGAGGGCGTGGCCACGAGAGCCACGTCTGGAAGCGCAAGGAGATCATCGGTGCCTCCTTCTCCAACGCGGTCTCTAGATCTTATGAGACCGGATTCGAGAAGTGGGACGAGGCTGCTGGAGTGGGTCGTGTGACTCTGGCAGCCCAAGCTCGCTGGAGAACCGATGCGGATGGCAAGGGCGGCTGCCTCAACATCGGAAAGTCTCCTCCGCCGCCCAAGAATTGGGCAATTCCCGCGGTGCCTAATCTGATGACTCCCATTACTGAGGTTTGCCAGATCTGTAACATGGGGGGGGGGCACTTTATTGCTAGATGTCCTCAAGCGCTTTGCTATAGATGCAAGAAGAAGGGCCACCTTCGGTCATCTACACTGATTTGCTTCCTTTGGAATGCATTCCTTTTATGTGTGCTTTTAAAGCTAAGGGGCAAGGGTTCCATTACATTCATGATTACTCTGCTAGCAATCAGACTAATCATAAAATTGCTAAGGTTGTCATCACTATAGTTGAGGGAGAGATCACTGCTAACGATTTAAAGGATGAGTTTGAAGTGTATATTCGACAAGGTTTGCATTGTTCGGCCCATCTTATGGCCCTAAGCCATATGTGATGAGATTCCCTAATGCTAGGGAGGTTAATAAAGCGATGTATGTTGAGTATATTACTCTCAAATCTTTTGGGATTGTTGTCCGTATAACTCCTTGGTCTGAGGATGTGGGGTTTGAGGGTTTGCTTGAGTTAGCTTGGGTTAAGATCAGCAAAATTCCCCCTAATAAACGGTGTGACAGAAATGTGGCTTATGTGGGTGGTCTTGTTGGGGTTACACTTGAGGTTGATATGTCCACTCTCAATCGACCCTTGTCTGTTCGGGCTAAGATTGGATGTCGTAATGTGGATAAACTTCCTGCTACTGCTAAGGGATGCTTGGGTGGTCGATTTTATCGATTCCAGTATGAGATCAAAGAGGTGCTGGTTTGTAATCCAGATAGGGAGGAGGAAGCTGTTTATGTCAATAACAACACTAGCTACAATCCGACGCTCAGTCCCAAACGCAAGCGCGTTGATACCCACTATGGAGAAACTTCTGATACTCAAAAAAAAGAGGAGCATGCTCAAACCTCATATCATGGTGGCAAAGCTTGTCGTGTGTTGTCTCCTGAGGAAAATGAGTCTGTATCTTTTGATAGTGAATCTGAAAGGCCCGTGTTGATTGAGCAGATTGCTCGGGACTACTGTGTTGATTCTCAGCGGAACATGGAGCTGGTCCCTGCCGGTATTGGTTGTATACATGGTCATGTTGAACATGTATCTACTGATAGTCAAAAGATGTAGGTGAATACCATGTCTCATGTTATTTTACCTATTTATTTTGCAGAAGTTGTTGCTAAATCCTACCATATGTTTGAGGTGGAGGATGAAGTTGATCCTGAGCTGAAGATCTCCAGTGAGTACACGGTACAACTCCCCTCTCCTGAAGTTTTAGAAGAGGTTATTCCTACACCTCCGCTTGCACCTGAGTTGGGCCTCCGCTTCAGCCAGCAAAATCCTCTGATGCAGTGAGTGGACATGGAGACCAGGGCCATCAACCTTGCCCAATCAAAAACATGGAAGGTATACCAAAAACTACTCACATAAATTCTTTTTATGCTCTGGTTGTTTCTGAATTGATGTGTCATGCATCTAAGATGGGTGTTTTAATTCCTGATAAAGACTTCACTCGTATTGATGTGTTAAAAGAGCTAGACTGTGTGAGAGGTAACCTAGCAGATAAGAATATTAATAAAATTGATGAGCCCGAGCCCGATGATATGTTTGTTACTAATGAGTTGGGTAAAATAACTCTTGTGAGTCTTGCCTAGTTAGATTAGGATGAAGTTGTTAATGAATCCTTTGAGAAATCTAAATCTGCTAGGAAAACTAGGAAGAAGGTTGATGCTAAAGTTCCTAGACCTGTGACTAGGAGCCAAAAAGACAAGAGCAACCTGATGAGTGTGGGTGGTAGCTCTACCCAGTCTCCTGGTAGGGCTACTAGGGCGAGGAAATCCAAATCCCGTTCCAAATGAGAGGCCTCATTTGGAACTGTAGAGGGGTGGGTAAGAAAGGGATGGCCACCTACCTCTCTGATATCATAAGTGACCATTCCATTCACTTTCTGGGCCTTTAGGAAACCATTAAGAATTTCTCTCCCAAAAACCTTAGGAAATTTGACCCCTTTGACAATTTCCATTGGGATTGGATTCCTGCTATTGGCAAGTTTGGTGGCGTTTTATGTGGTGTTAGAAAGGACTCTTTTGAGGCGATTCTTGTATCAAAGGCGAGTATGTCCTCCAAATTATTCTTAAAGACCTAAAAAACAAATGCTCTTGGGGGTTGTTAGTTGTTTACGGTTCAGCTCATAAAGACCATAAAGAGGAGTTCCTCCTTGAACTTGCTTCCTTTTGTGGCAACATGAATATTCCATATATAGTGAGAGGGGATTTTAATATCTTAAGGCATAGTGGGGAGAAAAACCAAAGCCTCCAGTACTATATATCCATTGACTTGTTCAATTCTATCATTAATACCCTGGGGCTTGGGGAGATTTATATTAGTGGAGGCAAGTATACCTGGTCCAATAACCAATCTCATCCTACTTTGGAAAAATTAGACCACATCCTCATGTTAGACGATTGGGAGAACTTATTTCCCATGGTGAATATTAGGAAATTAGTTCGAGAACTATCTGATAATAATCCTTTGTTATTGTCTTCCAACAATAATAAAAAATGAGCCTCCTAAAAGCTGTGAATTCCGTTTTGACCTCTCTTGGATCAAAAACGAGGAATTCCTGGCTTAGTGGAAAAGATCCGGAACAAAAGAGTGGTTGCCACTGATCCTATTGATTTCTTAAACATTAAAATTAAATGAATCAAATCTTATTTCAAGGGTTGGGGCGGACAAGTTTGGTCATGCTAAAAAACATAAGGAAGAATTGTGTGTTAAGCTCTCTCTTCTTGAGGGGCTTGAGGAAGATGGCCCTCTTCCCCATGAATTATATAGTAGGAAGTTGGATGTGGAGTTTGAGCTTCTTGAATTACTGGCTGTCAAAGAGATCTTCTGGATCTAGCAGTCTCATGAGCGTTGGCTACTAAAAGAGGACCATAATACTGATTACTTTCAAAAAATTGCCAATGGGCGTAAACATAAGAACACTATTCATCCCCTTAAATGTTGGGAGGTGGTGATTGAGGGGACGGATAACCTTATTAACCATGCTACTACTTTCTATAAGGAGCTATTTGGCCCGACTCCGGGCAATAGATTCCACCTTGATCTAGGGACCTGGTCAGATGATGAGAAGTTGAACGTGGAGGATAATGCAGATTTGACCAGAAAGTTCTCTGAGCAGGAAGTAAAAATGCTCTTTTTGCCATGGATGTTAATAGGGCCCCTGGACCTGATAATATCACTGGCTGAGTTTTATCAATGTTGCTAGGACATAGTGAAACCTGATATCATGCATATATTTGATAGTTTCCATGAGGGCACGCTTGACATGCATCGCCTTAACTATGGGTTATCACTTTGCTTCCAAAAATTTCCGGAGCTGACCGTATTCAAAAATTTCGTCCCATTTGTTTGTTGCAGGTTCCATATAAGCTTGCTACCAAGGTTATGGGTAGGCGTGTTGAGAAATATGTGGATAAACTTATTAGTCCCACAAAAAATGCCTTTGTTAAAGGTAGAAATATTATGGACGGAGTTTTGGCGTTGCATGAGCTACTTAACTATACACATGTTAAAAAAGGGTGGGAGTTGTCCTTAAGATCAACTTCGAGAAAGCTTACGACAAAGTTAACTAGGACTTCCTACTAAAGTGCCACAAGCTTAGAGGATTTGATGATAAATGGTGCGACTGGGCTAAACAAATAATGTACAATGGCATGGTCAGTATTAAGCTGAATAACAACATGGACCCTTACTTTTAGAGTGCAAAAGGGGTTCGACAGGGGGACCCATTCTCTCCTTTTATTTGTTCAACCTTGCTGCTGAGTGTCTTACTAAGATGATTAAAATGCACAAGAAAATGGACTGCTGGTGGGACTGTCCCCGTCTTATTCCTAAAGGGGTTGTTGTTTTACAATATGTTGATGATATGATAATTTTTCTAGATCATGATTTTGATAAGGCTCTCGATCTTAAGCTTCTTTTGTACATCTTTGAGATGATGTCTGGTCTTAAAGTCAATTTTCAAATAAGTGAAATTTTGACTATGGGAGGCGATGAGGTGATAGAAAAAACTTATGCGGATATCGTTAACTGTGACATTGGGCACTTCCCTTTGAAGTATCTGGGTATGCCAGTGAGTTTTACCTTTACCCTTTGAAAAACTCTGATTGTAAGTTTTATTGTTGTTAAGTACCTCAAAAAGTTTGGAGGCTGGGTTGGCAATGCTGCTTCTAGTGAGGGGGAGACATACACTACTTACTTCAGTTGCCACTCAGTTATCTCTTTATCACATGTCTATGTGGTTGATGAAGAAAACATTCATGAAGAGGCTTGATAAACATAGAGGATGTTTTTTCTGGCAAGGTTGTAACAAAAAACATCGGTACTATCTAGTGAAATGGAGTAGAATCTGTCGATCCAAGTGCAAAGGGGGCTCGGAGTGAAAGATCTCCGTAAGCAAAACATTAGCCCTATGGTTAAGTGGTGGTGGAAATTGGACACCCAATCTGGGGTGTGGCAAGATATCGTGAGGGCCAGTGATACGTCTCCAATGTATCTATAATTTTTTATTGTTCCATGCTATTATATTATCCATCTTGGATGTTTTATATGCATTTATATGCTATTTTATATGATTTTTGGGACTAACCTATTAACCTAGAGCCCAATGCCAATTTCTGTTTTTCCTTGTTTTTGAGTTTCGCAGAAAAGGAATACCAAACGGAGTCCAAATGACCTAAGACTTTACGGTGATTTTTATGGACCAGATGAAGCCCACGGAGCATCGGAGATGGACCAGAAGATTCCCGAGGCCACCACAAGGATAGGGGCGCGCCCTACCCCCCTGGCCGCGCCCCCACCCTTGTGGTCGTCTCGCAGACCCCCCCCCCCTGACTTGTCCCTGATGCCAATAATTCCTATAAATACCAAACCCCCCAGAAATAAACCTAGATCGGGAGTTCTGCCGCCACAAGCCTCTATAGCCACGAAAAACCTCTCGGGACCTTGTTCCGGCACCCTGCCGGAGGGGGGATTTATCACTGGTGGCCATCTTCATCATCCCGGCGCTCTCCATGATGAGGAGAGAGTAGTTCACCCTCGGGGATGAGGGTATGCACCAGTACCTATGTGTTTGATCTCTCTCTCTCTCTGTCTCTCATGTTCTTGATTTGGCATGATCTTTATGTACCGCGAGCTTTGCTACTATAGTTGGATCTTATGATGTTTCTCCCCTCTACCTTCTTGTAATGGATTGAGTTTTCCCTTTGAAGTTATCTTATCGAATTGAGTATTTAAGGATTTGAGAACACTTGATGTATGTCTTGCATGTGCTTATCTGTGGTGACAATGGAATATTCACGTGATCCACTTGATGTATGTTTTGGTGATCAACTTGCGGGTTCTGTGACCTTGTGAACTTATGCATAGGGGTTGGCACACGTTCTCGTCTTGACTCTCCGGTAGAAACTTTGGGGTACTCTTTGAACTTCTTTGTGTTGGTTTAAATAGATGAATCTGAGATTGTGTGATGCATATCGTATAATCAAACCCGCGGATACTTGTGGTGACATTGGAGTATCTAGGTGACATTAGGGTTTTGGTTGATGTGTGTTTTAAGATGTTATTTTAGTACGAACTCTAGGGCTATTTGTGACACTTATAGGAATAGCCTAATAGATCGATCAGAAAGAATAACTTTGAGGTGGTTTCATACCCTACAATAATCTCTTCGTTTGTTCTCTGCTATTAGTGACTTTGGAGTGACTCTTTGTTGCACGTTGAGGGATTATTATATGATCTAATTATGTTATCATTGTTGAGAGAACTTGCACTAGTGAAAGTATGAACCCCAGGCCTTGTTTTGAAGCACGTTTTTGCTCACTTTTGTTCCTTGCTAACTTGTTGTTTTTATATTTTCATATTACAAAATACTATATCTACCATCCATATTACACTTGTATCACCATCTCTTCGCCGAACTAGTGCACCTATACAATTTATCATTGTATTGTGTGTGTTGGGGACACAAGAGACTCTTTGTTATTTGGTTACAGGGTTGTTTGAGATAGACCATCTTCATCCTATGCCTCCCACTGATTGATAAACCTTAGGTCATCCACTTGAAGGAAATTTGCTATTGTCCTACAAAACTCTGCGCTTGGAGGCCCAACATGAGTCTACAACAAGAAGGTTGCGTAGTAGACATCAGCCAGATACTTGCGAAACCAAACTGTTGCTTCCGTTACCCCACGATTTTCGGACTCCCCGTGTTTGAAAAACTTGTTGAAAGTCAAAGAAATTTATATGGCTGGGAGAAAAATTGATACAAAATCTAGGAACATGACTAGATTATGGAAAGACTCCATTAATGGGCTGACCCCATTTATGGAACAGTTTCCTTTCTTATTTAGTATCTGCATGAATCAAGAGTGCACGGTGAACCGCCTAATTAGGGTGGAAAGGAATACCTTCTTTAGAAGAAGGCTCGATCCTTAGCTCTTGGGTCACTGGGATTCGATGTGCAACATGGTTAGCGGATTGGGACTCACTCAGGAGAATGACTATGTTTACTGGGGCCGAATAAAATGGCTTGATATATTACCAAGTCGATATACAAGTGGTTGGAGAGACCCCTTAGTGGGTGTTATTTCAAATAGATTTGGGAGGCAAAACTTCCTCTTAAAATCCAAATTTTCCTATGGCAGATGTTCCAGAATGCCGTTCTAACTAGACAGGTGATGAAATCTCGTCGTCGGCTTGGTAATCTGACATGCTCCTCCTGTCAGGACGTGGAAACAGCAAAAGATATGTTCTTTGGTTGTTCGGTCGCCAAAATTGTCTTGAGGGCGATTGGGGTGACGTTGGGTACTGATATTTGTCCACAAAACCATTGGCAGTTCTATTCTTGGTGCCATGCCTTCCTACCTAGTCATAACAACTTTTATACTATTGCCCTTGGAGCTGTTACTTGGGCAATATGGCTAGCCCGCAACAGAGCCACTTTTGAGAAGAAACTGATTAAATCTCCTTTTGAAATCGGGTTCTCGGTTTGTTCTCTTCTTCTTTATTGGGCAGGTCTATAGAAGGAGGGCGAGAACAAGAAGCTTCGTAACGGAGCAGAGATGATTCACACGGGGACCATGGCTCTGATGAGGATATGGTGATGCTACTACAAAAATTGGTGATCATTGAGTGATGCTGCTTCGCTTTGGGCATGTGTCATGTTTCAGTTGTGCTTTTGGGTCGTTACTTGGTTGCCTCGTAGCCACTGGCTTAAACTCTTGTCCTAATCTTTGGTTGTGATCAATCTGTAATAGAGCTAGACTCTTTTGGTGTTGCATAGGTTTTCGCACCATAGCATTCGTTTCGGTGATGGGCGAATGCGGTGGGTTTCCTAGCAGTGTGTTGAACTCGCTTTCCCCTACCCCTCTCGCTTCCTGACACTTTGTAAGACTGGTGTATTTTCGTCTCTGTAATGGAAAGGGGTTAGCCCGGTTCAAGAAAAACTCATGCAGTGAATTATCTGTGCTCCACCACTGCTACTCCGTGCAGCTATCTATGTAGTGAAATATCTGCTCGAACAGTATTAAAATCTAGCTACTCGAGCCTCAGTAAATAATATCAATCTTAAATAAATAGAGTCAATTGATCCAGAAAACAAGATTCATACAAATACAAATACTTACAATCTCAATCTTATCGCTATCAAAAAAATACCAATCTTAACATACTATCTTAGTGTAAATCGGGCAATATTTCTTGAAATGTGAAGTCACAGTATTTCTCAGGAAAAAATTAGCAATAAATAGAGAAGACAATTATAGTACTGCCAACCTGGCCAAATAAATCGTTCCTGCTTCTAATATGGAAAAACGTTTCACGCCGGCGCGCTCGTTCATGGCTCGCTACGCTGTTGCGGGCCCAACTCCTTGCGTGACACGCCATGCGGACTGCCTGTGGCCTCATGCACCGCTCTCGATCCTTATGCCCTAAGACATGAGGACCGAGGTGCAGCCACATCTTTCCCCTTTTCCTTGCCTCGTTCCTTCTCTCTCCCAACAGCTCGTCACCATGGCCGCCGCCTGCAGCCTCCCCCTCCTCCTCCTTCCTCGTTGCTGCGCGGCAGCTGCTATTCGGAGACACGTGATTTGTGACCGTCCACCTCCTCCATCCATTCCGCCCTTCCACCCAGGGAAGCTGCGCCAGGCCATGGCCGGAGCCTACCTCCCTCTTTTTTTCTCCACGACCATGGTCAGCCGATGCTGCAACCATGAATGTGGGAAGCTCCAACCGGTGTCCGAGGGGGCAGTGACCGGCACCTTGTTTTGCTACAACCCATGACGGGAAGCTGGAATTGGAGGCGCGGCGAGCTACAACCGGCACGGCGAGCCGGTGGCACCTTGCTGGAACTGGTGTCAGTTTTTGCTGCAACCAGCAAAGCTACGTACATGTTGGGACCAGCTTCCAATTTTGCGTGAACCAAACTACGCCCTCACCGGTGACTTCATTTTTTGCTGGCGCCAGTGATTTTTTTTTGCTGGAACCAGCTAGTTCATGTGCTACATCGGATTTTTTTTGAGTTATGTTGCTATGGATTTTTTGCTTCATCATTTTTTTTGGAACCGCTTTTTTTTCTAGAACCTTCTTTAGATTTTGCTGCAATCCAGAGGATGGTGGTCTCGTCGCCGCCGTGAATTTTTGCTGCATCATTTTTTTTTCCAGAATCACTCCCGATTTTTTGCTACTACCAACTTTGTTTTTTGCTGGAACCATCGGCGATTTTTATTACTACCGTTTTGTTGTTTTTGCTAGGACAACGATCTTTTGTTACCAACATCTGTTTTTCTTGCTGGAACTAGTGTCTTATTTTGCTACCACCGGCTCGGCTGGCGAGCAACACCATGGGCCGCATTAGTTGCAACCGGATGGACGGCAACACCGGTGAGGACCGTTGTTTTGCAGCCGACACTGAGAAGGAACACCCATGGTTGCAATTTGGAGCGAGGGGGAAGGCAAAAGAAAAGCTACTATGGGTCAACAGCCTATTTTTTCCTTTTGCGTTTTTGACGATGGTGAGCGGCGGCGAGCTTCAACAGTAAGCATCGAGGGGCGAGGCAAACAAGCGAGGACAGCCGCACGTCGCACGCAGGGGCGGGGATCGGGGGGAGAGTTACGCTCGCCATGGATTTCCCCCGTGTTGACCACATCGACAATGAGGAGGGGAAGGAAGAAGATGCGCGGTTGTATTGGACGGCTGGGGGCCGACCGGCCCAAATTTACGCCGGTGCGCCGGCGCCCAGCACTGCCCTTCTAATATTATGCAACTTATTGGGATGTTGGAGTTTTAGTCTCATTGCCATACATAGCAATAGCAATAATCCCCAAATGCTAGGTCTTGCTTATTGCAAGACCGTAGCCGCTCTCGCCTACACGGTAGGCCGGCCAAACAAGATTTGTCCTAGCGGTTTTAGGAAACGTTCTACCTACATTAGGATTGTAATTGGATTGGTTTACGAAACCCTACGCCAAGCTTTTTGTAAGGTTTTGAGGGTGTGTTTTTTCTTTTCCTGTTTTTTATCATTTTTCTTTATCGATTTTGATTTGGTTTCATTGTTTTTTTGGTTTTCCTGTTCATTGTTTTATTATTATTATTATTATTATTATTATTATTATTATTATTATTATTATTATTATTATACTTTCATCTTTATCTTTTTTCTATTTTCAAATACGTGTAGACCTTTTTTAATACACACTGAACATTTTTCATATAAAGGTTGAACATTTTTAAGATACCTATTTCAAATTTTCAAATACATGTTCAACATTTTAGCTGAATACTTGTTGAAATTATCAAATTACATTAAAGTTCTTAAATACAAGGTGAATATATACTGTGACACACTTTGAATATTTTTCAAAAAATAGTATGAATTTATTTTAAATATGCGATCATTTTTTAACTTTGCATGAATACTTTTTAATGCCATTAACATATTTTTTAAACACATGAACATTTTTTCAATGTCATCCACAGTTTTTTGAATGTTACCATTTATTTTTAGAAATTGCAAGAAACAAGCTTTTCACATTTTTCATGAACATTTTTGAAAAAGATACCATGAAAATGATTTAAAATGGGTGAACTTTCTTAAATATCAAGAAACATTTTTTGAAATGCACATAAGCTGGGCTTTTTTTAATGGTATGTTGACGTTGTAGTGTAACGAAGGGGACAAGAATTATATAAGAAAGGGGACGAGCACAGCTAGGCAGAGCGACAAGCGTGTTCATGGGCCGGCCCAATAGTCATGGTGAGCGACTAGCATCTACGTGAGGCGATGCTAGGGCTCGCAAGAGGTGATATAGAGGGGAGCGATAATGAATGGGTACCCTTTGGGGGATTCCTAGCGGGCGCTCGGGGTGCAGCGAGGTCACCATGCATGTTTTTGACACATTTTGGGTTTTCTTTTTTCGGTTTTTGAATTTTCCATGGTTTTTTCTAAGTTTTGTGTGTGTGTG
>NC_041383.1:45944803-46009421 GCF_002162155.2 Triticum dicoccoides
GGGGGTCTTTTTTTGTTTAGCATAGTTGTGCTTCGATGTGAAGCACCACTATGCTTTTCTGTGCTTCCAAAAAAAGTGAAAACGATAGTTGTGCTCCCGGTTTCCGGTTGATCAAAAATCAATTTAGGAGTTGTGTTTTGGATAAATTCTAGTTCCAATTTTTTTGGGTTTTCAGCTTTTGGGGGAGGGGGTTGTTCATTCCCGATTTTCTTCTATTGCGTATTTTTTCCCTAGTTTTTTCAGAAAAAAAAGTTTGTCCAAAAATATCAACACTGGATCTAGTTTTAAAGATCTGCGTGAAACATAACAGTGTAAACCGGTCGTGATTTGGACGCACGGTTCAAGCGATAAAACATTTCAAAAGAATGAATTAACGAAAAAAGCACAAACTCTCAAGTTTCGACAAAGTGAGCCACTTTGTCACCACATGACGAGGTGGGAGTGACGACCTTTGTAAAGCATACCCCTTGGCTAGTGATTTCAGAGATACAAATGTACCTGCAGTACTCCTATTTGATGCACGTGGTGGAGTGCAGTGGGCCAACGTAGATGCCATTGTAGTTTTTCTTCTTTGTTTTTTTTTCATTTTTACATTCAATTTTCTGCCAAAAGAGAACAAATGTTGGCTTAAGAAAGTGGTCATCATGCATTTAAAAATGTTCTATCTGTGTTTAAACTTTTTTCAGTGTCTATTCAAAACATATTCATACTTTTTTCCTATACTAAAAAATCCTCATATATTAAGAAAAATCAACATTCATTAAGAAAAAAAATTTGTGTCTATTTATAAACATATATTGATAACTGTAGAGAAAAGTACTTCAAATGAAAACTAGAAATATGAGAGGAAAAGGCAAAGAAAAAGAAGGAAAAGCAAAACAAAAATACACTAGGAAAGATATAAAAAGTAGAAAAATCAACTAAAAACCATAGAAACCGAAAAGACCGAAACACCCAAAAAAGAAACAAAACCAAAATTTAAATGATTGATAGTAAAGAAAGAAAAAGGAAAAACCACTGAAAAAACCGAGAGAAACAAAAAACCAAAAGAAAACTAAGAACCCCAATAGAGAACTAGAGAACCAGAAAACAACTGAAAAAGACTAAAAAAGAAGAGACCGTGACAATAAATGCCCGAAAAATCAATTGAGACCGATACATGTGCGAACCCATTACACGCTAAAGGCGTCATATAGGATTTGTCGCGAGGATCATGTTTTCGAGGAACCATCTATGGCACTCGCACTATACGCACGCGGGCCGCAGCCCACAAGCGCCTGCTCCTCCTGACCGGTTCTCTCGCTTCTTCATGGTGCGCCTATGTCACGCATATTGCGAGACATAGGGCAGCCCGCCATAGCGTGAAACTGGGCCGGCTCATGGCGTAGGAGGCCACAGGCAAGAGGCCACAACCTCTTTTTTCTTTTCTTTTTTTTTGCTGTCCAAATTCGTCTCAAAGCCCGGGTCGCTAATAATTTGCACGGGGCGGCGGTTGTAGAAACCACCTCCAATATAGTGGACAGTGCACGCCGTTTCGGACATATAACCGTTTTGGACAATATAGAGATTTTCAGCGAATAATCGCCTCCATTTTGTATGTCAAGGATCTAATTATTTTCTGTTAGGTGTATCCCTGCTGATGATAGCCGGATGACACACTGTAACACAAAGGTACAAAGACTACATATCTTCCATTGTAATTTTTATGGTACCAAAGTTTCCCAAGTTCACATGTACATTGAAATTGTACAAAAGTTGTACAAGCCCATAGTCATCCTATGTTTTATCTATGTGTTGTCTCGGCCAGGTAACAAAGTCTTCGCAGCTCGCCGGTGATGCTTCGTGGCCTGATTTGAGGTTCATCGGTCGCGCCTTCCGACGCCGCGGCCAGATATCTGATTGATGGGTGTCTTATAGATCACTTGCATGATACACTAAAATCCCCAATGACTGCGAATAACGACCTGCCGGTTATCTTAAGCCATATTGTAATGTATTTGAGAAGATCATGTTGGAAATATGTGCAATTTTCCGAATGATTTTATTACCAGAAATACTAGATAAAACATGACTAATATAGCAAATATAAAGCAAGTCATGCAATCTGACAAAGAGAAGGTAAACATCGTCTGCATATATGAACTTGAGGTAAGCATATCTAGAACAGACACTAGATGAAGATGCTTATACCACATAGAACCTAACATATGTAGGGCAGAAACTAGAGCCAAGAACTGTAGCACGACTTCTAACAGAAAAGATAAGAACACGTACGGCACAGCAGCAGCAGAAGCGCTGGACTTGGGGTCGATGTCCTCGCCTGCCATGTCGTCGAGGAGGTCGTGGACGTCGGGGAAGAAGTCGTCGTCGGGGAAGTAGTCGTCGGCGACCGGATCGTCCGTGATGAAGCAGCCAGTAGTCGCGCTGAGCGCTCCCCAAAAACCTTATCATCCTTCTCCCGTACAGGACTCAAAAGGTGCGGTCTCGGAGGCCTACTGTCCCGACGCGCGGTGCACGCCGCAAGCCGGGATGAGGAAGACAGCAGTAGCGCAGAGTTTGGAACTGTATGGCGAGAGGAAGAGAACCTTCTGGTGTGTCTCTCGGGAGAGGAGCGGCCTCTCTTATATAGGCACAGCAGAGGGACGCGAACAGGCTGCGCCGGGAGGTGAAGCAACCACTAGTGCAGAACCGGGCAATAGCACCGGTTCGTAAGGCCCTTTAGTGCCGGTTCCATAACCAACACTAAAGTGTGGGCACTAAAGCCCCCCCCCCCCTTAGTACCGGTTCAGCACGAACCGGTGCTAAAGGGAAACCATGTGGCATGAGCCAGCTCCAGGGGCCTGGAACCCTTTAGTACCGGTTGGTAAGACCGGTACTATAAGGTTTGGGGGGGTTTTAGTTTTATGAATTCTTTTTCATTTAATTTTGTGTTTCCATTTTAATTTTGTGGTGCGAATCGGCACTAAATGGTGATGGTGGGGCCATAGCCTGACCGCAGGCTGACACAGCCTCTTTAGTACCGGTTCGTGGCATGAACCAGTACTAAAGGTTCGCCACGAACCGGTGCTATTGATCGCCGCCACGAACCGGCACTATTGTATACATTAGTGCCGGCTGAAATTCCAACCGGCACTATTGTGCTTCACATTTGACCCTTTTTTTACTAGTGAACGGAGGGAGACGAAGTGAATAGGCAGCACGCGAAGAGGTGCGCTGTTCGTATTCATTATCCACTACCGCAGAACTTTCCAGCTCCCAGGTGACCTTTCATATACCCGTAGTGCGTGGCAAAAATTAGACATCGGCTCGGCTCATTCCCGCAACCCGCGGCGCGGTGCGGCGCGTCGTGACGAGGCGTGGCGAGGCGGGCGGCGGAGGAGGAGCACGCGTGGATATCCCTCTTCTTCTCATGCTCATACAAGTGGGGAAGGAGCCTCCCTTATAAAAAGGTCCAACTCCCTCTAAACTAGCAAGGTGGGACTAAACTTTAGTTCCACCTCTTGCCTTGCACAAATGGGCTGCGTGGGCCTCTAGGATTTATTAGGAATTTCTGAAACTACTATTGGGCTAGGTCCAAATAGGCAAAAATTCCAGCAATCCCCCACCAGATCCCAGAGGCACACAAAATTTGCCTTTGGTTCCAAAACACTGTTTTATATACTGGTGCTGCAGTGGAGACTGTTAAGTTGAACTTCCACCTAGAACTCTATGTACACTAGTAAGCAACTTGAACAGTGGACTGGGCCTTGTGTTGGAAATATGCCCTAGAGGCAATAATAAAAGTGTTATTATTATATTTGTTTGTTCATGATAATAGTCTTTTATTCATGCTATAATTGTATTATCCGGAAATCGTAATACACGTGTGAATACATAGACCACAATATGTCCCTAGTAAGCCTCTAGTTGACTAGCTCGTTGTGATCAACAAATAGTCATGGTTTCCTGGCTATGGACATTGGATGTCGTTGATAACGGGATCACATCATTAGGAGAATGATGTGATGGACAAGACCCAATCCTAAGCATAGCACAAAGGTCGGTTAGTTCGTTTGCTAGAGCTTTTCCAATGTCAAGTATCTCTTCCTTCGACCATGAGATCGTGTAACTCCTGGATACCGTAGGAATGCTTTGGGTGTATCAAACGTCACAACGTAACTGGGTGACTATAAAGGTGCACTACAGGTATCTCCGAAAGTGTCTATTGGGTTGACACGGATCGAGACTAGGATTTGTCACTCCGTATGACGGAGAGGTATCTCTGGGCCCACTCGGTAATGCATCATCATAATGAGCTCAAGGTGACCAAGGTGTTGGCCACGGGATCATGCATTACGGTACGAGTAAAGTGACTTGCCAGTAACGAGACTGAACAAGGTATTGGGATACCGACGATCGAGTCTCGGGCAAGTAACGTACCTATTGACAAAGGGAATTGTATACGGGGTTTGATCGAATCCTCGACATCGTGGTTCATCCGATGACTTCATCGAGGAGCATGTGGGAGCCAACATGGGTATCCAGATCCCGCTGTTGGTTATTGACCGGAGAGTCTCGGTCATGTCTGCATGTCTCCCGAACCCATAGGGTCTACACACTTAAGGTTCGGTGACGCTAGGGTTATCAGGAAGACAAGTATGTGATTACCGAATGTTGTTCGGAGTCCCGGATGAGATCCCGGATGTCACGAGGAGTTTCGGAATGGTCCAGAGGTAAAGTTTTATATATGGGAAGTTGTTAAACGGGCACCGGAAAGTTTCGGGGTCATATCGGTATTGTACCGGGACCACCGGAAAGGTTCTGGGGGTCCACCGAGTGGGCTTGGCGCGCCCCCCCTTGGGCCCATGCGCCTAGGGTTGGGGGGGAAACCCTAAAGGGGGCACACCCCCCTTGCTTGGGGGGCAAGCCCCCCACCCCTTGGCCGCCGCCCCCCCCCTAGGGATTTCCCTAGAGGGTCGGCCCCCCTTGCCCCTTCCCCTATATATAGAGGGGTGAGGGGAGGGCTGCAATACACCACAACTCAAGGCGCAGCCTGTCCCCTCCCCAACACCTCTCCTCCTCCGTACGTGCTTGGCGAAACTCTGTCGGAGTACTGCTGCACCAACTACACCACGCCGTCGTGTTGCCGTTGGAGCTGCCTTCCTCAACCTCTCCTTCCTCCTTGCTGGATCAAGACGGAGGAGACGTCTCCCGTCCCGTACGTGTGTTGAACGCGGAGGTGCTGTCCGTTCAGCACTTGGACATCGGTGATCCGAATCACGTTCGAGTACGACTCCATCATCACCATCCCCTTGGCAAGCTTCCGCTCGTGATCTACAAGTGGTATGTAGATGCAAACTCTTTCCCTTGACTCGTTGCTTAGATGAACTCATAGATGGATCTTGGTGAAACCGTAGGAAAATTTTTAATTTTCTGCAACGTTCTCCAACAGTGGTATCAGAGCTAGGTTTATGCGTAGTTCTCTTTGCACGAGTAGAACACAATTTTATTGTGGGCGTGGATCTTGTCAACTTGCTTGCCTCTACTAGTCCTTTCTTGCTTCAGCGGTATTGTGGGATGAAGCGGCCCGGACCAACCTTACACGTACGCTTACGTGAGACCGGTTCCACCGATTAACATGCACTAGTTGCATAAGGTGGCTGGCGGGTGTCTGTCTCTCCCACTTTAGTTGGAGCGGATTCGATGAAAAGGGCCCTTATGAAGGGTAAATAGAAGTTGACAAAATCACGTTGTGGTTATTCGTAGGTAAGAAAACGTTCTTACTAGAATCCAATTGCAGCCACGTAAAAGATGCAACAACAATTAGAGGACATCTAACTTGTTTTTGCAGCGATTGATCATGTGATGTGATATGGCCAGAAGTTGTGATGAATGATGAATTGTGATGTATGAGATCATGTTCTTGTAATAGGATTCACGACTTGCATGTCGATGAGTATGACAACCGGCAGGAGCCATAGGAGTTGTCTTTATTTTTGTATGACCTGCGTGTCATTGAAGAACGCCATGTAACTTACTTTAGTTTATTGCTAAATGCGTTAGTCATAGAAGTAGAAGTAGTCGTTGGCGTGACAACTTCATGAAGACACGATGATGGAGATCATGGTGTCATGCCGGTGACAAGATGATCATGGAGCCCCGAAGATGGAGATCAAAGGAGCTATATGATATTGGCCATATCATGTCACTACTTTATATAATTGCATGTGATGTTTATTATGTTTTATGCATCTTGTTTACTTAGGATGACGGTAGTAAATAAGATGATCCCTTACAAAATTTCAAGAAGTGTTCTCCCCTAACTGTGCACCGTTGCTACAGTTCGTCGCTTCTAAGCACCACGTGATGATCGGGTGTGATGGATTCTTACGTTCACATACAACGGGTGTAAGACAGTTTTACACAGCGAAAACACTTAGGGTTAACTTGACGAGCCTAGCATGTGCAGACATGGCCTCGGAACACGGAGACCGAAAGGTCGAACACGAGTCGTATGGAAGATACGATCAACATGAAGATGTTCACCGACGATGACTAGTCCGTCTCACGTGATGATCGGACACGGGCTAGTCGACTCGGATCGTGTAACACTTAGATGACTAGAGGGATGTCTAATCTAAGTGGGAGTTCATAATTTGATTAGAACTTAATTATCATGAACTTAGTCTAAAACCTTTGCAAATATGTCTTGTAGATCAAATGGCCAATGCTCATGTCAACATGAACTTCAACGCGTTCCTAGAGAAAACCAAGCTGAAAGATGATGGCAGCAACTATACGGACTGGGTCCGGAACCTGAGGATCATCCTCATAGCTGCCAGGAAACAATATGTCCTAGAAGGACCGCTAGGTGATGCTCCCGTCCTAGAGAACCAAGACATTATGAATGCTTGGCAGTCTCGTGCTGATGATTACTCCCTCGTTCAGTGCGGCATGCTTTACAGCTTAGAACCGGGGCTCCAAAAGCTTTTTGAGCATCACGGAGCATATGAGATGTTCGAAGAGCTGAAACTAGTTTTTCAAGCTCACGCCCGGGTCGAGAGATATGACATCTCCGACAAGTTCTATAGTTGTAAGATGGAGGAAAATAGTTCTGTCAGTGAGCACATACTCAAGATGTCTGGGTTGCACAACCCTATGACCCAGCTGAATATTAACCTCCCTGATGAGGCAGTCATTGACAGAATCCTTCAGTCGCTCCCACCAAGCTACAAGAGCTTTGTGATGAACTACAATATGCAGGGGATGGTAAAGACCATTCCTGAAGTATTTTCTATGCTGAAGTCAGCAGAGGTTGAAATCAAGAAAGAACATCAAGTGTTGATGGTCAATAAGACCACTAAGTTCAAGAAGGGCAAGGGTAAAAAGAACTTCAAGAAGGACGGCAAAGAGGTTGCCGCGCCCGGTAAGCCAGTTGCCAGGAAGAAGTCAAAGAATGGACCCAAGCCTGAGACTGAGTGCTTTTATTGCAAGGGGAAGGGTCACTGGAAGCGGAACTGCCCCAAATACTTAGCGGATAAGAAGGCCGGCAACACCAAAGGTATATTTGATATACATGTAATTGATGTGTACCTTACCAGTACTCGTAGTAACTCCTGGGTATTTGATACCGGTGTCGTTGCTCATATTTGTAACTCACAGCAGGAGCTGCGGAATAAACGGAGACTGGCAAAGGACGAGGTGACGATGCGCGTCGGGAATGGTTCCAGAGTCGATGTGATCGCCGTCGGCACGCTGCCTCTACATTTACCTACGGGATTAGTTTTGAACCTTAATAATTGTTACTTAGTGCCAAGTTTGAGCATGAACATTGTATCTGGATCTCGTTTAATACGAGATGGCTACTCATTTAAGTCTGAGAATAATGGTTGTTCGATTTATATGAGAGATATGTTTTATGGTCATGCTCCGATGGTCAATGGTTTATTCTTAATGAATCTCGAGCGTAATATTACACATGTTCATAGTGTAGATGCCAAAAGATGTAAAGTTGATAACGATAGTCCCACATACTTGTGGCACTGCCGCCTTGGTCACATTGGTGTGAAGCGCATGAAGAAGCTCCATGCTGATGGACTTTTGGAGTCTCTTGATTATGAATCATTTGACACATGCAAACCATGCCTCATGGGAAAAATGACCAAGACTCCGTTCTCCGGAACAATGGAGCGAGCAACCAACTTGTTGGAAATCATACATACCGATGTGTGCGGTCCAATGAGCGTTGAGGCTCGCGGAGGATATCGTTATGTTCTCACTCTCACTGATGACTTAAGTAGATATGAGTATGTCTACTTAATGAAACACAAATCTGAGACCTTTGAAAAGTTCAAGGAATTTCAGAATGAGGTGGAGAATCAACGTGACCGAAAGATAAAATTCCTACGATCAGATCGTGGAGGAGAATATTTAAGTCACGAATTTGGCACACACTTAAGGAAATGTGGAATCGTTTCACAACTCACGCCGCCTGGAACACCTCAGCGAAACGGTGTGTCCGAACGTCGTAATCGCACTCTATTGGATATGGTTCGGTCTATGATGTCTTTTACCGATTTACCGCTATCATTTTGGGGATACGCTCTAGAGACAGCTATATTCACTTTAAATAGGGCACCGTCTAAATCCGTTGAGACGACACCGTATAAATTATGGTTTGGGAAGAAACCTAAGCTGTCGTTTCTAAAAGTTTGGGGATGCGATGCTTATGTCAAGAAACTTCAACCTGAAAAGCTCGAACCCAAGTCGGAAAAATGCGTCTTCATAGGATACCCTAAGGAAACTGTAGGGTATACCTTCTACTTAAGATCCGAGGGCAAGATCTTTGTTGCCAAGAACGGATGCTTTCTGGAAAAAGAGTTTCTCTCGAAAGAAGTAAGTGGGAGGAAAGTAGAACTCGATGAAGTACTACCTCTCGAACGGGAAAGTGGTGCAGCTCAGGAAAATGTTCCTGTGATGCCCACACCAACTGAAGAGGAAACCAATGATGATGAGCAAGGTACTTCGGATCAAGTTGCTACTGAACTTCGTAGGTCCACAAGGACACGTTCCGCACCAGAGTGGTACGGCAACCCTGTCCTGGAAATCATGTTGTTAGACAACGGTGAACCTTCGAACTATGAAGAAGCGATGGCGGGCCCAGATTCCAACAAATGGCTAGAAGCCATGTAATCCGAGATAGAATCCATGTATGAAAACAAAGTATGGACTTTGACTGACTTGCCCGATGATCGGCGAGCGATAGAAAACAAATGGATCTTTAAGAAGAAGACGGACGCGGATGGTAATGTCACCATCTATAAAGCTCGACTTGTCGCTAAGGGTTATCGACAAGTTCAAGGGATTGACTACGACGAGACATTCTCTCCCGTAGCGAAGCTTAAGTCCGTCCGAATCATGTTAGCAATTGCCGCATACTATGATTATGAGATATGGCAGATGGACGTCAAAACGGCATTCCTTAACGGGCATCTTAAGGAAGAGCTGTATATGATGCAGCCGGAAGGTTTTGTCGATCCTAAGAACGCTAACAAAGTATGCAAGCTCCAGCGATCCATTTATGGGCTGGTGCAAGCATCTCGGAGTTGGAATATTCGCTTTGATGAGATGATCAAAGCGTTTGGGTTTATGCAGACTTATGGAGAAGCCTGCGTTTACAAGAAAGTGAGTGGGAGCTCTGTAGCATTTCTCATATTATATGTGGATGACATACTCTTGATGGGAAATAATATAGAATTTCTGGATAACATTAAGGCCTACTTGAACAAATGTTTTTCAATGAAGGACCTTGGAGAAGCTGTTTATATATTAGGCATCAAGATCTATAGAGATAGATCGAGACGCCTCATAGATCTTTCACAAAGCACATACCTTGATAAGATTTTGAAAAAGTTCAAAATGGATGAGTCCAAGAAAGGGTTCTTGCCTATGTTACAAGGTGTGAGATTGAGCTCAGCTCAGTCACCGACCACGGCAAAAGATAAAGAAGAGATGAGTGTCATCCCCTATGCTTCAGCCATATGATCTATTATGTATGCCATGCTGTGTACCAGACCTGATGTAAACCTTGCCGTAAGTTTGGTAGCAAGATACCAGAGTAATCCCGGCAAGGAACACTGGACGGCGGTCAAGAATATCCTGAAGTACCTGAAAAGGACAAAGGACATGTTTCTCGTTTATGGAGGCGATGAAGAGCTCGTCGTAAAGGGTTACGTCGACGCTAGGTTCGACACAGATCTGGATGACTCTAAGTCACAAACCGGATACGTGTATATGTTGAATGGTGGAGTAGTAAGCTGGTGCAGCTGCAAGCAGAGCGTCGTGGCGGGATCTTCGTGTGAAGCGGAGTACATGGCAGCCTCGGAGGCAGCGCATGAAGCGATTTGGGTGAAGGAGTTCATCACCGACCTAGGAGTCATACCCAATGCGTCGGGGCCAATCAAACTCTTCTGTGACAACACTGGAGCTATTGCCCTTGCCAAGGAGCCCAGGTTTCACAAGAAGACCAGGCACATCAAGCGTCGTTTCAACTCCATCCGTGAAAATGTTCAAGATGGAGACATAGAAATTTGCAAAGTACATACGGATCTGAATGTCGCAGATCCGTTGACTAAACCTCTCTCGCGAGCAAAACATGATCAACACCAGAACTCTATGGGTGTTCGATTCATCACAATGTAACTAGATTAGTGACTCTAGTGCAAGTTGGAGACTGTTGGAAATATGCCCTAGAGGCAATAATAAAAGTGTTATTATTATATTTCTTTGTTCATGATAATAGTCTTTTATTCATGCTATAACTGTATTATCCAGAAATCGTAATACACGTGTGAATACATAGACCACAATATGTCCCTAGTAAGCCTCTAGTTGACTAGCTCGTTGTGATCAACAGATAGTCACGGTTTCCTGGCTATGGACATTGGATGTCGTTGATAACGGGATCACATCATTAGGAGAATGATGTGATGGACAAGACCCAATCCTAAGCATAGCACAAAGGTCGGTTAGTTCGTTTGCTAGAGCTTTTCCAATGTCAAGTATCTCTTCCTTCGACCATGAGATCGTGTAACTCCTGGATACCGTAGGAATGCTTTGGGTGTATCAAACGTCACAACGTAACTGGGTGACTATAAAGGTGCACTACAGGTATCTCCGAAAGTGTCTATTGGGTTGACACGGATCGAGACTGGGGTTTGTCACTCCGTATGACGGAGAGGTATCTCTGGGCCCACTCGGTAATGCATCATCATAATGATCTCAAGGTGACCAAGGTATTGGCCACGGGATCATGCATTACGGTACGAGTAAAGTGACTTGCCAGTAACGAGACTGAACAAGGTATTGGGATACCGACGATCGAGTCTCGGGCAAGTAACGTACCGATTGACAAAGGGAATTGTATACGGGGTTTGATCGAATCCTCGACATCGTGGTTCATCCGATGACTTCATCGAGGAGCATGTGGGAGCCAACATGGGTATCCAGATCCCGCTGTTGGTTATTGACCGGAGAGTCTCGGTCATGTCTGCATGTCTCCCGAACCCGTAGGGTCTACACACTTAAGGTTCGGTGACGCTAGGGTTATCAGGAAGACAAGTATGTGATTACCGAATGTTGTTCGGAGTCCCAGATGAGATCCCGGACATCACGAGGAGTTCCAGAATGGTCCAGAGGTAAAGTTTTATATATGGAAAGTTGTTAAACGGGCACCGGAAAGTTTCGGGGTCATATCGGTATTGTACCGGGACCACCGGAAAGGTTCCGGGGGTCCACCGGGAGGGACCACCCCTCCCGAGGGGCCACTTGGGCTGCGTAGGGATAGCAGCCAGCCCCTAGTGGGCTTGGCGCGCCCCCCCTTGGGCCCATGCGCCTAGGGTTGGGGGGGAAACCCTAAAGGGGGCGCACCCCCCTTGCTTGGGGGGCAAGCCCCCCACCCCTTGACCGCCGCCCCCCTAGGGTTTTCCCTAGAGGGCCGGCCCCCCTTGCCCCTTCCCCTATATATAGAGGGGTGAGGGGAGGGCTGCAATACACCACAACTCAAGGCGCAGCCCCTCCCCTCCCCAACACCTCTCCTCCTCCGTACGTGCTTGGCGAAGCTCTGTCGGAGTACTGCTGCACCAACTACACCACGCCGTCGTGCTGCCGTTGGAGCTGCCTTCCTCAACCTCTCCTTCCTCCTTGCTGGATCAAGACGGAGGAGACGTCTCCCGTCCCGTACGTGTGTTGAACGCGGAGGTGCTGTTCGTTCAGCACTTGGACATCGGTGATCCGAATCACGTTCGAGTACGACTCCAACATCACCATCCCCTTGGCAAGCTTCCGCTCGTGATCTACAAGTGGTATGTAGATGCAAACTCTTTCCCTTGACTCGTTGCTTAGATGAACTCATAGATGGATCTTGGTGAAACCGTAGGAAAAATTTTAATTTTCTGCAACGTTCTCCAACACCTTGAACTGCAAGTTTTCTGCGAATCTAGCTTCACATAAAGCCTTGACCGATATGTGGCTACCGTGGGTCTTCCCCGCGGGTGGAGCTTATGCGTCATACTCCGTGACCTTTCATGAGTTTACTAGAGAGAACCCTACTCTCATAGATTGCGATGTTTAACAATCAGACTCATATAGGTGTGTTCTTCAAAAGATGTTCTGCATGACAACATCTCTGCTTCAAAGAGCCACTTAGAACACATTAAGATATACATCAACCTGCCATGTAGATTAGGAGAGTATTGCATCTTCATGGAGTGGTATTTTATCAGTAGGAATACTCTCCTCCCAGTTGACCAACAGCTTGTCTTCCACATCTAATTCACGAGATCTCCGATCACAAAGAATAGGTTACCACTGTGAACAACTCATATTGTGGGTCTCATATCCATCTCCCTCGATGCATTATCTATCACATTACG
This sequence comes from Triticum dicoccoides, assembly GCF_002162155.2. Classification (NCBI taxonomy): domain Eukaryota; kingdom Viridiplantae; phylum Streptophyta; class Magnoliopsida; order Poales; family Poaceae; genus Triticum; species Triticum dicoccoides. The sequence continues at coordinate 45,957,715 of NC_041383.1, forward strand.
TGATAGACCCTTAGTAAAAGGATCTGCCAGATTTTTAGACGTTTGGACATAATCCAATGCAATAACTCCGGAGTTTTTCATTTTTCTGACAGACTTTAACCTTCTCTGAACGTGTCTTGATGACTTCATGTTATCCTTTGAGCTGCTCACTTTAGTGATCACAGTTTGATTGTCACAGTTCATAAGGATACCCAGTTCAGGTTTCTCAACTACCGGCAAGTCATTCAAGAGCCGGCGAAGCCAATATGCTTCGACCGTAGCTGTATCTAGTGTTGTGAGTTCTGCTTCCATTGTTGACCTCGTTAAGATGGTCTGCTTGCAAGACTTCCAAGAAACAGCGCCACCTCCATGAGTGAAAACATAACCGCTCGTGGCCTTTATCTCATCAGCATCTGAGATCCAGTTTGAGTCACTATACCCTTCAAGCACCTTTGGATGCCCAGTGTAGTGAATTCCATAATTCGCAGTGCCTTTCAAATAACGCAAAACTCTCTCTAGAGCTTTCCAATGCACATCTCCTGGTTTTGAAACAAACCGACTCAGTTTGCTAACAGCAAAAGAGCTGTCAGGTCTTGTAGCACTTGCTAAGTACATAAGCGAGCCAATAATCTGAGAATACTTCAATTGATCTCTAGCAATTCTTTGATTCTTTCGAAGTAGCACGCTAGCATCATATGGTGTTGGAGAGGGCTTGCAGTCACTATAGCCAAAGCGACTCAAGATCTTTTCCACATAGTGAGATTGAAGCAATGTAATCCCACCATCATCATCTCTGAACAACTTGATGTTCAGAATGACATCAGCCACTCCTAAATCCTTCATCTCAAAACAGCGAGATAGGAAATCCTTGACCTCCTTAATAACATTCAGATTTGTTCCGAAAATCAGTATGTCATCAACATACAAGCAAAGCATAACTCCCTCGCCCCCACCATGGCGATAGTACACATATTTGTCAGCTTCGTTCACAACAAAGCCTGCAGCAGTTAAAGTTCTTTCGAATTTCTCATGCCACTGTTTGGGTGCTTGCTTGAGTCCATACAAAGACTTCAGCAACTTGCACACTTTCCCTTCCTGACCATCTATTACAAACCCATCTGGTTGTTCCATATAAATTTCCTCATCCAACTCTCCATTTAGGAAAGCAGTCTTAAGATCCATTTGATGAACGAGAAGACCATGTGAGGCAGCTAGTGGAAGTAGAACTCGAATAGTGGTCAGTCGAGCCACAGGTGAGTAAGTATCAAAGAAGTCTTCACCTTCCTTTTGGGTATAACCCTTAGCCACGAGCAGAGCCTTGTACTTTTCAATAGTACCATCAGGCCTAAGCTTCTTCTTGAATACCCATTTGCATCCTATAGGTTTGCACCCATAAGGACGATCAGTTATCTCCCAAGTTTCATTCGCCAAGATGAAATCCATCTCCCTACGAACCGCTTCCTTCCAGTAGTCTGCATCTTCCGATGCATAGGCCTCCGAAATAGAACTGGGAGTATCATCTATGAGATACACAAGAAAATCATCACCAAAGGACTTTGCAGTCCTCTGTCTCTTGCTCCTAATAGGAACTTCATTGTTCTCCTCCACAGGACTTTCAAAGTGTTCCATCAAAATGGCAGGTTCGGTAATTGTAACTGGTTCCTGATTCGATGAACTAGGCATCTCCTGATTAGATGAGGTAGCCATATCCTTCACGGGAAAGATATCTTCAAAGAAAGTCGCATCATTCGACTCCATGATCGTACCGACATGCATGTCAGGTACCTCAGATTTTACAACCAAGAATCTATAGCCAATGCTATGAAAAGCATATCCCAGGAAAACACAATCCACAGTCTTTGGTCCAAGTTTCCGCTTCTTTGGAATTGGAACATTGACTTTCGCCAAACAACCCCATGTTCGCAGATAAGAGAGTTTTAACCTTTTCTTCTCCCATTCCTCGAATGGAGTTATCTCTTTGTTCTTTGTGGGGACTCGATTTAGGACATGACACGCTGTCAATATCACCTCCCCCCACCATGCCTTGGAGAGACCCGATGTGTCTAACATGGCGTTAACCAAATCAGTTAGAGTACGGTTCTTTCTTTCGGCCACCCCATTTGACTGAGGTGAGTAGGGAGGCGTCCTCTCATGGATTACACCATGTTCCGCACAAAAAGCATCAAATTCATTGGAAAAATACTCTCCACCACGGTCGGACCTAAGCCTCTTGATTTTTCGATCAAGTTGGTTTTCCACTTCAGCTTTATAGATCTTGAAAAAGTTCAAAGCCTCATCCTTAGATTTCAGAAGATACACACGGCAGTATCTAGTGGAGTCGTCAATTAACGTCATGAAATATTTCTTTCCACCTTTTGTCAAAACACCATTCGTTTCACATAGATCTGAATGTATAAGTTCTAGTGGTGCAAGATTTCTCGTCTCCGCAGTCACGTGAGACTTACGAGGTTGCTTAGCTTGCACACACACTTGACACTTAGATCCCTTGATAGTGGTGAAACTAGGGATTAAGTTCAACTTCGCTAGTCGCGACATGCAACCAAAGTTAACATGACAAAGACGTGAATGCCACATATTTGATTCACTATTGTTGCAAATATGATTAACAACTTTATTGCAAACGTCTGATAAGGATAAATGAAACAGGCCTCCTGACTCATAGACTTTACCAACAAAGGTTCCATACTTGAATATTACAAATTTATTCGACTCAAAGACAAGCTTATAGCCATCTCTACACAGAAGAGATCCGCTAACAGGGTTTTTATTGACGGAGGGGACATAATGCACGTTCTTCAGCTGCACGATCTTCCCCGAAGTAAACTTCAGATCGACCGTGCCAACACCACGAACAGAAGCACTTGAACCGTTGCCCATCAGCACGGTTGAAGTCCCTGTGGTCTGATAAGACGAAAACATGGAAATATCACTGCATACATGCACATTAGCACCCGTGTCAATCAACCAGTCAAGAGAATGACATACTGAAAGAATAGTGGGAAATATACCATACCCAGCATCCTTCATGTCAGTGTCTCCAATGACAACATTAGCTGTCTTGCCGCCTTTCCCAGGATGACGCTTGTCATAGAGATTAGGGCAACTAGGAGCCCAATGATCAGGATCTCCACACACATGACAAGCACCTTTCTTCTTGCCATTCTTCTTCTTGAAGTTCGTGTGTTGCACATCCTTGTTCTTCCCATCAAACTTTGCTTTACCATCAAACTTGCCCTTGTTCTTGAACTTGTAGGGCTAGAAGTTCTGCTTCTGTACCACATTGGCATTAGATCCTCCCTCAATACCTCGAGCACGTGTGTCCTTTGCTCTCGCCTTTTCTTCCACATCAAGAGTACCAATGAGATCCGGAACGAAAAACTCCTGTCTCTTATGTTTCAGTAAGGTAGCAAAGTTCCTCCATGAAGGAGGAAGCTTAGTGATGATACCCCCGGCAACAAACTTGTCCGGTAGCATGCAATTGAAGTGCTCAAGTTCTCTAGCAAATGACTGTATCTCATGAGCCTGCTCAACCACGGAGCGCTCTTCAGTCATCCTGTAATCATAGAATTGCTCCATGATGTACAGCTCAGTGCCGGCATCCGAGACCCCAAACTTGGCCTCGAGTGCGTCCCACATATCTTTTCCATTATCAATTGACGCTTAAGCATCAACTATGTTCTCTCCAAGAACACTCAAGAGAGCAGCCTTAAACAAGGTATCCATTTTCTGAAAAGCTTGTGCCTGTTGGGCATCTTGCTCTCCTTCAGGTTTGCCAAGAGTGGCGTCATAGCAGCTCATGGTCTGAAACCATAAGACTGCTCTCACGCGCCACCTCTTATAGTGGATACCCTCAGACATAGGAGGTCTCATGGAAGCAGCAAAACCACTCGGGGTAAATTGCCTATAATAAGGTTTTTGGATTGTTGGAAATATGAGCAATTTTCCGAATGATTTTATTACCAGAAATACTAGATAAAGCATGACTAATATAGCAAATATAAAGCAAGTCATGCAATCTGACAAAGAGAAGGTAAACATCGTCTGCATATATGAACTTGAGGTAAACATATCTAGAACAGACACTAGATGAAGATGCTTATACCACATAGAACCTAACATATGTAGGGCAGAAACTAGAGCCAAGAACTGTAGCACGACTTCTAACATAAAAGATAAGAACACGTATGACACAGCAGCAGCAGAAGCGCTGGACTTGGGGTCGATGTCCTCGCCTGCCATGTCGTCGAGGAGGTCGTGGACGTCGGGGAAGAAGTCGTCGTCGGGGAAGTAGTCGTTGGTGACCGGATCGTCCGTGATGAAGCAGCCAGTAGTCGCGCTGAGCGCTCCCCAAAAACCTTATCACTCTTCTCCCGTACAGGACTCAAAAGGTGCGGTCTCGGAGGCCTACTGTCCCGACGCGCGGTGCACGCCGCAAGCCGGGATGAGGAAGACAGCAGTAGCGCAGAGTTTGGAACTGTGTGGCGAGAGGAAGAGAACCTTCTGGTGTGTCTCTCAGGAGAGGAGCGACCTCTCTTATATAGGCACAGCAGAGGGACGCGAACAGGCTGCGCCGGGAGGTGAAGCAACGGAGGGAGACAAAGTGAACAGGCAACACGCGAAGAGGTGTGCCGTTCGTATTCATTATCCACTACCGCAAAACTTTCCAGCTCCCAGGTGACCTTTCATATACCCGTAGTGCGTGACAAAAATTAGACATCGGCTCATTCCCGCAACCCGCGGCGCGTCGTGACGAGGCGGGCGGCGAAGGAGGAGCGCGCGTGGATGTCCCTCTTGTTCTCATGCTCATACAAGTGGGGAAGAAGTCTCCCTTATAAAGAGGTCCAACTTCCTCTAAACTAGCAAGGTGGGACTAAACTTTAGTTCCACCTCTTGCCTTGCACAAATGGGCTGCGTGAGCCTCTAGGATTTATTAGGAATTTTTGAAACTACTATTGGGCTAGGCGCAAAAATTCCAGCAGATCATACCCCTGCACTCGGCAATGGAAGTATCAGCAGATAGACAAGCATGAGTCATTAGCCGGCGCCATTTATATCTCTAAAGCACATAACTAATCATCTATTTTTGTTGTGCGGTGTAACTAAAATTAAGCTGCATGTCCAAAAATGAGCAGGTTATTCAAAATGTAATAAGCTAAATCCAGGTAGCAAGTATACACTAACACTAGTACTCTGCAGATAAGTGGAACCAATTTGCATTTTACAGAGAAGATAAAGCAGAGAAGTGGAACATAATGGTGTTGGAAAAAACGGACATTCATCCAGATGTACTGACCTGGCACAACATAACAGAAGACCACACCGACAATGAACTAGACAAAGATTATCAAGTTCTTCAGTCCACTCAAACCGATATGACGTGCGCCCTTGCCTACTTCATGATTGCTCTTCTCTTTGAGCATGAACTTGGAGTAATCATCATTTGCCTCCTCCCTACTCTTAAGCCCTTTATAGCAGCTATTCTTATAACCATCCACTTGTTCATGGCATGTCTGTTATGAACTGTGGACTTCTGGATACCTTCCTGAGTACACCACCCAAGTTGAAGAAGTTTCCATTTTAACAGAAGTTGAAGCAGTTTGCATTTACAGAGAAGATGAAGCAGATGTAGTGTGGACAAATTTGAAATAGCAGGAGAACCACCAGCAGTCATGGAATTGAAGGTTGTGTTGTCCAATCCCCACACAGTCGGCCAGCTATACCCTAACCCAAACTCTAGCCACTGGAGCACCTGCAAATTTTTTGATCTAGATCCGATGCTGCTAGTGGCCTCAAATCGAGGATTCGTCATCACCGCCACCCCACGTAGTACGCGTAGCTCACCCCCGCCCACCGAGCACAAATTGCGGCGGAGGTAGCTGCGGTGGTCACCTCTCGGGAGGCAGGCGCCACTGCAGCCGCTGATTCGAGCTCCTCTTCAAACTCAGAGGAGGAGGGATGGAATTGAAGGTGAAGGGTGGTAGCATCTTCCAGATTACGGAAGTGCTGGATGAGCACGTGGCATCGAGGGCCAAATTGCCACCAAGCTCGAGGACGTTGCCATCCTTGTGGATCCTAAGGTGGTGGTGCAAGAGCATGCCATTGTCGAATTGATTGCCAATGAGCTCAAGGTCGCCTCCAATGGCGTCCTTTTGGCAACCACGAGGCGCGATTCGGAGGTGTTCGGTGGCCTCGACAACACCACCGCTGCCGCGAACCACCCAATGGTGGCGGGGTTCCTGATGATACCCACGACGACGAGGCCTATGGCTCCAGCGTCATCTATATCTCCTTCGTTGATGAGTAATAGTAGTTTAGGTAGCTAATCTAGCACTAGTTCTAGTAGTTGTAGTACTAAGGAATATTATATACCTATTGTGAAATTAAGCTCTACAATCTATCTAAGTTGAATTTTCTGTATGGGGACACTGGGGGTGGAGGAAATACTGGGGTAATCGTTCGGATTAGCTCAATGGTAGCCACGTCCATGGGAAGGCGCAGCATGGTGGCGAGCACAACTACACGGAACGCGCAGAACAACAACGCTCCGGGCTTGGAGGCGGCAAAGATCTGAGATATGGTGGTGGCCAGAAGTGAGAGGAACTGGTGAAGACGTAAATACAAATAATAGGTGCTCGACCATGCATGCGGTTCTAACTACAAAGCCGCCCCGAATCTCATATTTCTATTAGCGGTACATGTTGCTTACCCCTTGTGGCCGTCGGCTATGCATGGAAGTCTGATCTTCTGTCACTCATCAACGGTTCGTGCCGGCCTTTAGTTTTTTCATCGTCTAGGCGGGTGTGTGGCCTCGGGGCCGGTGTGGAAGCCGACGCGGTGGCTTGTGCGTGTTTGGGTTGCAGGGTGTCGAGTCTGGCCACTTGGGTGGCAAAATCATCGAATTGTCAGGTACACGGCCTCGAGGTCGGTGTGGAGGCCCGAGTGGCATCTCCATCGTGCACCTTTGTGTTGTAGCTTGTCGTTCTGGTCACTTGGGTGGCAGCATCGTCAGGTAGTCTGGTACGGGCCCTCGAGGCCAATGTGGGTGTGTAGTCGAATTCTATAAGCCGGAGCGGCAGCTTCGGGTTGTGTTGTAGGGTGTTACCTCTTTCGGGCACAGTCTCGGTGCACAATTGTATCAGTTTTTGGCGGTTTTCCTTATTATCTGGTCAATTCCCTTCTTCCTTATGAAATATTAGAGCTTATGAAAAGTCAAAGCTCTTGCCAGTTGTTGAAAATTATGTTAAGTTGTCACTGATCTTAAATGGCTTGGTGTATCCTATTGGTGTGAGACCGAGAGTGCTTCCATTATGTTGTAAGAAAACTACCTGTAGTACAAGTTACACTATTCAAACTGAAGTTTCCATGGCATTGAAGTTTGAACCCATGTTGTATATAGACATTAAAATGTCATGGTATATGGAGTTCAGGTGGTGGGGTGGGGGGGGGGGGCGACCAGTGTGCAAACAACTACATATCCTCGGTCACGGTGCTTAGGCTTCAGAAGTACCTGATAAAACCATGGAGATTTTCTTTCCTTTTTGGAAATGTGAGTGGTATGCTTAATCCGTAACCATTATCAGAAAGAGATCAACTACCATGTTTCTGATGTTTCCCATTGCTGCAAAAAACTAAATACAAATTGTGTGACCATGCCCTTGTTTTTAAATCAAATATCAGGATGAGGAAGATGGAAACGACTATGTTTATTATGGTTTTCCTTGTTACATCGAATATCCAATTTGACTCCCGAGCTCATCTACACCCTGTGAACAGGGAATTCGTTAAAAATACTAAATAATTCAAAGGAATACAATTTTTGTGTGGTGAAACATGCTTGAGTGCGAGATGTCCGTGCCATGTTTCTGCGTATTCAGACATCTGAGTAGCTCTCTACAAACAAAAAAAATCAGGTCCGAACAGTGCACAATCAATAAACTTTTCACAAACTTCAAATTTGTCTTTTTTCCAAGAGCTACTCAAATGTCCAAATGCACTGAAATTTGGCACGGACATCCCGCATGCAAGTATCTTTCACTAATTTTTTTTTGTTATTTTTTGATTGTTTTCTAGTATTTTTAACGAATTTACTGTCCACTCTCGTGCTCATCGATCTGAGCCTGGTAGGTCAGTTGACTCATCTACTCCGAAAGATGCAATCCCAAGGCCGACATATAGCATTTTACTAGTAGATTAATTTCAAACCATGCCATGCTTTGTATGCCTCGCAAAAATGGAGTTCAAGCATGCAGTTATCATTTTCATGTTGAGTGGTTCAACTGACCTGTACGTGATCCAGATTAGTCTGTGATGTGCCTTCATCAATTCAACATTTCTACTATGAAAAAAAAAGATATAGCTAGATTCCACATGGAAGGGGTGAACAGGGTGTTGATGCCCTTATAAAAGGGAGAGGATGCCCCCATTTCGATTCTCAAAGGGGCTTTCATTCTGAGGGGCGTGCGGCCCGTTTCAAGGAGATATGATAATGTATTTCTAAGCTGAGTATAAACAGTTGAAAGGTGTAGCTAGATATGCGAGATGAGATAGTAGAGGAATACTGAGAAAGTGCATATAAACTCTTCCATGTGGAGCTCAGTCCGGATCCGGGACGTGACTAATATAGAATGAGCACTCCGTCACTGATGTATCAACCATTTTGTTGCCTCATAGTAGCTGGTATACTTAGGATCTACAAAGTTTCCGTAATAATGACGTCTCTGTTGCCATAGTAATACTACCCCTGCCTGTGGCCATCCATTGATAACATCGAAAGACACAAGGGCAAGTCATGTAAACTCTTCATAAGAGCAAGTCTACTCTATTATGAGAGTACTGTAGAAGTGTAGGTGCTGACAATCAAGTTTGCACAAGGTGAATCGAGTTTGCACAAGGTGAAAATCTTTCGGTAGTGGCTACTTTAGTTGTTGGCATTCATGGCATGCCATGAGGAATGCATCGGACTCTCTGCTGGGAGATGGACCGCGGCGGTGAGGTGGTGGACTTCCATGCAGACAGTGATCGACCGACAACGCTATGGTCCATGGCTTGGTGGTGGAGATTCAGATCTGGACGGTCGAATGGGGGTGGCTACAGACAATGCTGCAGCGGCCTCCTATGTCTCCACGACTGCGGTGATCACCAAAGATCTTCGGGAGTCTTCATCTCAAGATTCAGTGGTTGACTCGGTGTGCTACAAATTATGGACAACGACTTGACGCGGAGGGATGATTGTGCAGCGGCGGCGGGCACATCACATGTTGCTGTTGGGATCATGGAAAAGTGGTGGCGACAACACTTGATGACTTCGATGATGTTGCTACTTGAGCATCAGGCTGAGAGCTCTGGGTTTAAAGCCTAGGTCTGACCCGAGTTGGCTATACCCGGCACTGGCGATGTTTTTACTTTGTCACCTTATTGAAGGCATTTGCTCGGATTGATTCTTTGGGGTGAAGACCTAAATTCTAACCTTGGTGGTTGGATCCGGTGATGGCGACGCTTGAGTGTCGCTGCCTTCTTGAAGGTGTTGTTGTTGAAAAACTTCGTCGTCTGTGTGGTGTCATGAGATGACTGGTGTGGATATGGTCATTATTGTAGTTTTCCTATCATGGATCTGATCATTTGCATTTTCTTCTTTTTTTTTCGCCTACACATAGCTTTCGCCTTATATGACTTTGTTATTGCCGGCGTGTTTTTGTATGCGTGCGTTGGTGTTGGCTGTGTGCATCTAACTATGCAGAGGCGGGAGTATTATCTTAAACAAGAACAAATCAACAAGAGTCAAGCACCAAAAATTGGAAGTGCTGCTAAACGTATCCAACCATGCATGGGCAGGAGCAAGTGTCACACGGCCGAGTTTGGACGATGCAATGGATCCAACAATACATAGGTAGGAGCAAGTGTCACACAGCCGTTGTGGATCAGGCGTCGTCTGAAAATCTTGAGTTGTGTCAAAATTGAAAAGAACAAAGCAACAAAGGAGGCAAAAATGCAAATCTAAACACTCCCATCGATGGCACTTTTAGATTCCACCGGTGCAAAATCAGGCAAGTAATAATTGCTTTTTTTAACACGGTAAGTAATAATTGTTGTTGCTTGACGATCCAACGCAGAATATTGGCCGTCTCTACAGACACACACGATGCACTCACACGAACACCTTGTCAAACATGACACTGACGAGTGACTCCTCTGGTGCGTTGGTTCTTTGGGGCTTTAACACGACAACTTTAGGACTATCTATTACAACAAGGTGTTCGGCTCTAGTGAGGGAGGGATGATAACAGTGACGCGGTTTTGGCTTGCTTCTGTGCTTGTAGTCGTCGCTAGGTGGTCCATGAACCTGGTTGTAATTTTTATTACCTCTGATGATTGATGAATAGATTGGAAATGGGTTCATTATCCTTTTGCCCTCAGTGGTGTCTATGTGCTCAGTTTCGCCCTCAGATGTGAATCGTGCTCAGTTTTACCCCTAATCCGTGCGCACCAACTCGTTCTGTGAACTCTGTCGTCTCTGTCAGGTCAACCTTTTGACTCGGCCCTTACATGTGGGACCAGGCGGCAAAGACGCCCTAAACGATCAGACCGTTGCACGCGTGGCTTGTGGGACCCAGCAGAGAGCCGTTGAGCAGAGAGCCATTGCGGGTGTGCTATATAAGCAGGCGACAGACAGCGGCGGTGGGAAGCTAGCTGTGGAGGGCGCGGCGGCGTTGAGATCCCCTTCGGCTCCGAGCTCCATGTCTTCTTCAAGCTCCCGCGCCACCTCGCGGATGCAGAGCCGGGCGCATGTGGACATGCCTGTCTTCGTCTGTCTGCGGTGCCGAGCGGGAGTTGATCGGAGGGTTTCTCACACATCGTGGAACCGGAATTGTCCGTTCTACGTGTGCAGCGAGAATGGGGTAAGAATTGGGGCAATTGCACCATTTTTGAGGTCAGGATCTTTGAGCAATGGATTGATCTGTTTGGCGTTCGTGCAGGCTAAATGCTTCTTTCTTTGGGTCAATGCTCTGGCCAAGATTCTGATGAATGAACTGCAAGAAGAGCATGAATAATGGTTGCGCATGCTGCCACAAACGGCAGTGGCCGCAGCACGAGCTCCGGAAGAAGAGATGGAGGGTGAAGCACGCACTGACAGAGAGCTAGCTATTGAGCTTAGGATGTTGAAGAAGAAGGTTAGGAAGCTTGAAGATCAAGCACAAATACCAATACCCATTTGCAATTACTTTTGGGCATTTGTAGGTATGATAATCGCACTAGTTGTAATGTTGAATTGTATGGAAAGGCATGTATTATGGAGGAATTTATAAGCTTGAAATTGTATGAGAAATTCACCTAGTTTAAATGTTGGTCAAAGTTGTTTAAATGTTGAAAAAAAAGAAGTGACCAACATTTAAATATGTTGAAAAAAGGGAGAAGAAATGAGGAATTCAGAAACTTTTGATCAAGCTCTGCCTTTTTGTCAAAAAAAAAGGTTCCTCTGTGGGTCAAATTGAAGAGCATAGAGCCAAGTGTCGTCTAGACTAATGGGCCAACTGATTCAATTAGGCCCATTTGGGGGTTCTCTTGCGTGTTTTTCCGTTTTCTGTTCTGATATAATTTAGGCAGTAAATCATAATGCTGAAACCTTTTGTGAAAACTAATTGAATTATTCCAGAGCCAAACAATTAAGTTTAGAAATTTTTTGGAGCTGTTAAATATTTAATAGCAATTTAATTACTCCAATTCAAATACACCATGATTTAAATCAAAGACCAAAATGTCATGGAAAATGTGCCTCAGCTCTGGTAGAGGTTTACACCTGGTGCCAAAATTAATGAACATTTTTTAAGGGCATTACATTGAGAAAAAAATAATTTGTCTAAAAAAATGAAGGGTCAAAATGCACAAAAAATTGGTGCGGCTGGGAACTCGAACCCAGGACCGCGTGGCTTTGTGGCGTTTAGGGCTGCGCTGGTAACGGCTAGGGAAGACGGAAAGACTTTGACATGGGTAGGAAAGGAAGATATACATAGTGAGACCGTTTGTTTGTAATGAATGTTTGCACACGCGTGAGAGTGGGTTTCCTTTGTTTTGCACTGAAATTTGAGAGGGTTGCAACCGTATGTTTGCACTGCCACATGATTTTGGTTAGAGTGGCACTTGGTTTAGAATTTAAAGGGAATAAGTTTGCATGTTAGTTCATGACTTGATTTAGGAAAGAAATGATATGTTTGGGTACAGACATTTTTTAACACACATAATAACTTGGATAGATAAGATGCAACACACCGTACCCTTACATAGATGGGTACCCATAAATAAGTCCACGGTCATGACACGACACGACACGGCACACACGACATAGAAAAGCAACAAAATAAAAACGATAAAACTAAAACATGACGAGCTTGACTCCCGGCTCGCGCCCCTTCTTGAACATCTTCATGTTGACCTCCTTCTTCCACCTTGGCCGCGCGCCCCTTCAACACCGTCTTCAATTTCACACCTCCTCCTCCTCCTCGTAGGGAAGGGGGTGCATCTGGCTTGGAGTGAGGAAGGCGCTCTCGTAGTTGGTGTAGATGTTGTACACTGTGAAGAAGATGGACTCGCATCCGCACCAAAAGACTTGGCCGAGGAGCTCGCGCGCGTCAAATGGGTTGGTGAGGGTGACCGTGAGCAGTAGGAGTATGCCGCCGCGGTCATGAACCTCGTTGAGGGTGAACATCCTAGGCGAGCCCCGTGGGAGGTGGGCATAGCCGGCTCTGAGGAAGGCGTGGGTGAGCTCGACGGACCCCCTCCACCTTGAAGTCGCCCACACATGGAGCTCTGATACGTCTCCGTCGTATCTACTTTTCCAAACACTTTTGCCCTTGTTTTGGACTCTAACGTGTATGATTTAAATGGAACTAACCCGGACTGACGTTGTTTTCAGCAGAATTGACATGATGTTGTTTTATGTGCAGAAAATAAAAGTTCTCGAAATGACCTGAAACTCCACGGAATATCTTAGAAAAAATAATAAAAAATCCTCGCCAAAGATGAAGACCAGGGGGCCCACACCCTGTTCACGAGGGTGCCCCCCCCTAGGGCGCGCCCCCCTACCTCGTGGGCCCCCTGGTGGCCCTCCGACGCTAACTCCAACTCCATATATTGGATTTCGGGGAGAAAAAAATCAGAGAGAAGAAATCATCGCATTTTACGATACAGAGCCGCCGACAAGCCCTAATCTCTCTCGGGAGGGCTGATCTGGAGTCCGTTCGGGGCTCCGGGGAGGGGGATCCGTCGCTGTCGTCATCATCAACCATCCTCCATCACCAATTTCATGATGCTCACCGCCGTGCGTGAGTAATTCCATCGTAGGCTTGCTGGACAGTGATGGGTTGGATGAGATTTATCATGTAATCGAGTTAGCTTTGTTAGGGTTTGATCCCTAGTATCCACTATGTTCTGAGATTGATGTTGCTATGACTTTGCTATGCTTAATGCTTGTCACTAGGGCCTGAGTGCCATGATTTCAGATCTGAACCTATTATGTTTTCATGAATATATGTGAGTTCTTGATCCTATCTTGCAAGTCTATAGTCACCTACTATGTGTTATGATCCGGCAACCCCGAAGTGACAATAATCGGGACCACTCCCGGTGATGACCTTAGTTTGAGGAGTTCATGTATTCACTATGTGCTAATGCTTTGTTCCAGTTCTCTATTAAAAGGATGCCTTAATATCCCTTAGTTTTCAATAGGACCCCGCTGCCACGGGATGGTAGGACAAAAGATGTCATGCAAGTTCTTTTCCATAAGCACGTATGACTATATTCGGAATACATGTCTACATTACATTGATGAACTGGAGCTAGTTCTGTGTCACCCTATGTTATGACTGTTACATGACGAACCACATCCGGCATAACTATCCATCACTGATTCGGTGCCTACGAGTTTTCCATATACTAGTTCTCGCTTACTTACTTTTCCGTTGCTACTGTTACAATCACTAAAAAAATACCAAAAACGTTACTTTTGCTGTCTTTACTTTTGTTACCGTTACCACCACTATCATATTACTTTGCTACTAAACACTTTGTTGCAGATACTAAGTTTCCAGGTGTGGTTGAATTGACAACTCAGCTGCTAATACTTGAGAATATTCTTTGGCTCCCCTTGTGTCGAATCAATAAATTTGGGTTGAATACTCTACCCTCGAAAACTGTTGCGATCCCCTATACTTGTGGGTTATCAAGACCTTTTTCTGGCGCCGTTGCCGGGGAGCATAGCTCTATTCCTTGAGTTACTTGGGATTTATATCTGCTGGACACTATGAAGAACTTGAAAGATGCTAAGACAACAATTTATCCCTCAACTACGAGGGGAGGTAAGGAACTGTCATCTAACTCTGCACTTGATTCACCTTCTGTTATGAGTAAGGTAGCGACACCTAAACCTTCTTCTGCTATGAACTCTGATATGTCGTATGTTATTGATGATGCCACTTCTGCTATGCTTGATACTTGTGATGAAACTACTCCTATGCTTGATACTACTATGCCCCTTGGTGAATTTCTAGATGAGCAAATTTCTAGGTCTAGAGAAAGAGAAATTATTGAATTTGAATACAATGATGAGAGAGATGATGAAAATATGCCTGCTATTCCTGAGGGTTATCTTTTTTATGCGGAATCTTCTGCAGCTATTTTTTCTTGCCAGGATAGATACGAACTTAATAGGTTGCTAGTTAAATGGAGTAAAGAATCTTTTAGAGATAGAATGAGACCCGACCCTGCTTTTGCTACTTCACCTATCTGTGTTCCCGATAAGGACTATTATGAATTTTCTGTTGATCCAGATATAATCACTTTGGTCGAATCTGATCCTTTTTATGGCTATGAATCTGAAACTGTTGTGGCACATCTTACTAAGTTAAATGATATAGCCGCCCTGTTTACAAAAGATGAGAGATCGCGCTACCTTTATTTACTCAAAATATTTCCGTTCTCATTAAAGGGTGATGCTAAGATATGGTTTAATTCTCTTGATCCTGGTTGTGTGCGTAGTCCCCAGGATATGATCTATTACTTTTCTGCTAAATATTTCCCTGCTCATAAGAAACAAGCTGCTTTGAGGGAAATATACAACTTCTTGCAAATTGAAGAAGAGAGTCTCCCACATGCTTGGGGGAGGCTTCTCAAGTTACTTAATGCCTTGCCTGATCATCCTCTTAAGAAACCTGAAATACTTGATATCTTTTATAATGGACTAACCGATGCTTCCAGAGATTACCTGGATAGTTGTGCTAGTTCTCTTTTCAGGGAAAGAACACCGGATGAAGCTGAAATTCTATTCAATAATATGTTGACAAATGAAAATAATTGGGCACCTCCTGAGCCAGCTCCAGAGCCAATTACTGAGCCTATTCCTAAACCAACTCCGAAGAAGAGAGGTGTTCTATTTCTCAGCCCCGAAGATATGCAAGAGGCAAAGAAATCTATGAAAGAAAAAGGTATTAAAGCCGAAGATGTTAAGAATTTACCTCCTATTGAAGAAATACACAGTCTTAATTTACCGCCTGTTGAAGAAGTATATGATCTCAATACTTTATTCACTGAAGAACCTCCTGATCCCGAT
Organism: Triticum dicoccoides; assembly: GCF_002162155.2. Taxonomy (NCBI): domain Eukaryota; kingdom Viridiplantae; phylum Streptophyta; class Magnoliopsida; order Poales; family Poaceae; genus Triticum; species Triticum dicoccoides. Next base: position 45,973,313 of record NC_041383.1, read on the forward strand.
ATTCCGACACAGGTAGTAAAGGTAAATTCTCTCTATAGATATGATAAAGCTGAAGTCCCTCCTACTAAAATTGCTAGTCAGTGCTTGGATGAGTTTGATAACTTTATGTTTAAGCAAGATGACTTTAATGCTTATTTTGGTAGACAAGGATGCTTATATGATTAAATGCTTGGGTGACTAGATGGCTAATGTTAGAGGTGAACTTAAACTTGTTAACAAACATGCTTCTATGGTTACCACTCAAGTAGAACAAGTACTTAAAGCTCAAAAAAAAGTGCTTGATGAAATGAATAGTAAGAAAAATGATTATGCTGTTAGAGTGGCTACTAGAACTTGTAGAATGACTTAGGAACCTTTGTATCCTGAAGGCCACCCTAAGAGAATCGAGCAAGATTCTCAGAGAAATGATATTGATGTACCTAGTTCTTCAAGAAAGAAGAAAAAGAAGAATGATAGGACTTTGCAAACTTATAGTGAACCTATTGCTGAGCCACCTGAAAATCCAAATGATATTTCCATGTCTGATGCCGAAACACAATCTGGTAATGAACATGAACCTAGTGAAAATGTTAATGATGATGTTCATGATAATGCTCAACCTAGTAATGATAATGATGTAGAAGTTGAACCTGATGTTGATCTTGATAACCCACAATCAAGGAATCAACGTTATGATAAAAGAGACTTCGTTGATAGCAAACATGGTAAAGAAAGGGAACCATGGGTTCAAAAACCCATGCCTTTTCCTCCAAAACCATCCAAGAAAAAGGATGATGAGGATTTTGAGCGCTTTGCTGAAATGATTAGACCCATCTGTTTGCGTATGCGATTAACTGATGTGCTCAAAACAAATCCTTATGCTAAGTATATGAAGGATATTATTACTAACAAAAGAAAGATACCTGAAGCTGAAATTTCCACCATGCTTGCTAATTATACTTTTAAGGGTGGAATACCAAAGAAACTTGGAGATCCCGGAGTACCCACTATACCATGCTCCATTAAGAGAAATTATGTTAAAACTGCTTTATGTGATCTTGGAGCTGGTGTTAGTGTTATGCCTCTCTCTTTATATCGTAGACTTGACTTGAATAAGTTAACACCTACTGAAATATCTTTGCAAATGGCTGATAAATCAACTGCTATACCTGTCGGTATTTGTGAGGATGTGCCTGATGTGGTTGCAAACGTCACTATTTTAACGGACTTTGTCATTCTTGATATTCCCGAGGATGATAGTATGTCTATTATTCTTGGAAGACCTTTCCTTAATACTGCAGGGGCTGTTATTGATTGCAACAAAGGCAATGTCACTTTTCATGTTAATGGTAATGAACACACGGTACACTTTCCAAGGAAACAACCTCAAGTTTACAGTATCAACTCTATTGGAAAAATTCCATCGATTATATTTGGAGGTTTTGAATTTTCTCTTCCTACTGTCAAGAAAAAGTATGATATACTTATTATTCGGGATGTCCATATTCCCGTTGAGGTAACATAGTGTTATTTGAAACTTCTCCGGTTCCATGTTAATCAGAATGAGTTTGTTAACAAGACTTGATCAACCTTGTTAGTGGATTCTTTTTGATGAGCATGAGATGGATGAAACTAGAAGCACAACCTTCTGTACCCTCTTTATATTTTTTGTTATTTAGTAGAAATAAAGTAAAATACTATTTTCTTTCTGTCTATTTCCTGATTTATCCTTGCAATATAAAAATATCCCGAAAATAAAAGTCCTCAGAATGCCATGCCAATTTAATATGATTTTTTCGGGAATATTTGAGAATTTTCTGTGCAAAAATTACCGCGGGGGGAGCTGCCACCTGGCCACGAGGGTGGAGGGCGCGCCCTACCCCCCTGGGCGTACCCCCCTGCCTCGTGGACCCACGGTGGCCCTCCTCCACTTATCCCTACACCCATCTTCTTTCTCTGCCTCACACAAACACGAAAAGCCAACTCAAGCACGAGTTCCAGCCCCTGTTGCTATGATTTTCAATCTCCTTGCTCAAAGCACCTCTCGCAAAACTGCTTGGGGAGATTGTTCCTTGGTATGTGACTCCTCCATTGGTCCAATTAGTTTTTGTTCTAGTGCTCTATTCATTGCAAATTTATGCTACATAGGTGACCATGTTCTTGAGCTTGCATGTCAAATTCAATTGGTCCCAAGTAGTTTTAATGCTTGATTTAGGCTCTAGGCACTCGTGGGAGTAGTTGCTATCAATTTTATTGAAGTTGGTTCACTTTTATTTGAAGTTACTAAAAATTTCAGATTGTTTCAGAGATAATGAAGAAACTTTTGAGGGGCTCGTCAACCCGAAGCTTGAAGGAAAAACAAAAGGAAGAAGAACAGAAGCCCAAATTTAACTTGCCTCGCACCGCGGAGGTCCGGCCGTGTGAATGGCCTTCCGATGACTTCTTGAGGAGAGCCGGGATTTATGAAGATTTCCATTTATTAATTGAGAATGCTGGCCTCACTGACTTCCTCCGCGACCAACGTCATCAGTATCTCTTACTCACAAATACTTTTGTCAAAACTTCTACTTTTTCCCTAAGAATTCACATCCATCAGTAGAGTTTCATTTATATGATGTTGTTAAGAGGATGCCATTAGCTGAATTTTGCGAGGTTTGCAAAATATCCTTTGAGGGCACCTTGGATGAACCACACCGTAACGAAATAGAAGCTTTTATTAACACTATCACGGTGGGGGAAACCAGGAAGGTTTCTGATGCAAGAATTACTAGCATACATTTTCCTGTTTTACGCTACTTTGCCTTATTTGCTAGTCGTTGCTTGATAGGTCACAGAAACTGTGGAAACCTTAGTGTTCCTGATGTTATCATTTTGTTCCATGGTTTATACCACAATAACTCTGTTAGTATGGGTGGAATTGTTGCTAGACGGTTAAGTCTGAACCGTACTAAGGGCCCCGTCTTTGGAGGCATTTATGCTTCACGCCTAGCTGAATATTTTGAAATACCTATTAGGCATGAGGAGAAAGAGGAAACATCGCTGCCCCGTGCTTATTTAGATTATAAGAGTATGCTAGCGCATTACTTTCTTGTTAAGAGTCGTGAAGGGGAACTCAAATATAAATTGTACTTTGATAAACATCACCCTGAGACTATTACTTTGCCTGCTCCTTCTTTGTTTAACTTGTCTGCAGGTCCTCACATCGTTCCGTGGGCGGCCATTCAAGCCTATCGAAATCCTGCACCCGCCCCGGAACCAGAACCACAATATGAGCCTCCACGATAGTCTGTTTACTCTTGGGATCCAGAGGTGGTTGCCAGCCAGTGGCAGTCAGAGTCTTCTTCATCGCAGTACGACCCCAGCTTCACCTACGGGTATCCGCCAGGCCATCCCTGGCAATAGACCAACTTAGGCCAAAAGCCTAAGCTTGGGGAGTACGTATTTCCCACCGACATTACATTCATGTTCACACGCACTTATTGCTAGATGTCGGTGTTCATACTCTTTCACTGTAATATCCATGCTAGATTACTTTCTTTTTCCTGCCTCTTTCTTGTGTGTTTAATAAACCTTAATAAAAACAAAAATAAATTAGTAGTAGTTTATTTCTTTGTTGTAGGACTAAAAAGAAAACCCAAAAATATTTCCCGTTCTTCTTTTGCTTGTTGGGAGCTTTCACGTGTAAATAGTTTTTATTTTCCTTTCTTTTCTTTGGGGGTCAGTAGGAGAAGACCATGATTAAATTGTTGAAGTGGCTCTTATATGCATGATTGTTTATTTAACTTAGAGCCCATATTACTTGTCTTCTCCTGTTTATTGAATGCTTGCAGATTCCAGCTTAGTCCAATGCACGTGCACTCTTATTACTATACACATCGTTCGGTCATGCAAGTGAAAGGCAATAATGATGATATATGATGGACTTATTGGGATGAGAAAAGCTGGTATGAACTCGACCTCTCTTGTTTTTGTAAATATGATGATTCATCGTTCCTGAGTTAGCTATTATGAAGTAAACATATTTGCAATGACATTTAGAGATTATAGTTGCTTGTGCCATGCTTGATTAGCTATGAGTTATAATGGTTTACCTTGCGTGCCAACATGCTATTAGAATGATTATGATATGGTATGATGGGATGGTATCCTCCTTTAAATGAATTGAGTGACTAGACTTGGCACATGTTCACGCATGTAGTTGAATCAAATCAACATAGCCTTCATGATATTTATGTTCATGGTAGATTATATCCTACTCATGCTTGTATTCGGTGTAAATTAATTCTAATGCATGTTTACGACTGTTGTCGCTCTCCCAGTTGGTCGCTTCCCAGTCTTTTTCTAGCCTTCACCTGTACTAAGCGGGAATACTGCTTGTGCATCCAAACTCCTTAAAACCTCAAAGTTGTTCCTTATGAGTCCACTATACCTACCTATATGCGGTATTTACCTGTCGTCTCAAGTAAATTTGTATGTGCCAAACTCCAAACCTTCAAATGAAATTCTGTTTTGTATACTCGAGCAGCTCATGTTTCAACTAGGGTTGCCCTTATCTTCCATGTTAGGCGGTTATTCTCAAGAGGAGTGGACTCCGCTCCTCATTCACGAGAAAATGGCTGGTCACCGGGATGCCCAGTCCCATGCTTTATGCAAACTAAATCAAAATAATTGCGAACAAAACTCCCCCCGGGACCTGTTGAATGTTGGAGGCACTCGTTGTTTCGAGCAAGCCATGGATTGATGCCTGTGGAGGAGGGGGAGTATAAACTTTACCATTCTGTTTGAGAACCGCCTATAATTTGTTTAGCATGGAAGATATCGTCATCTCATAGTTGTTGCGTTGACAACAAAAGTATGCCGCTCAAAAATGTTATTAAATCTCTATTTTAAAACCGAGCTTTGGCACCTCTAAAAATCCCGGCTTCCCTCTGCGAAGGGCCTATCTATTTACTTTTATGTTGAGTCATCATCCTTCTTATTAAAAAGCATCCGCTGGAGAGCACACTGTCGTTTGCATTCATTATAATTGGTTTACATTGGGTATGACTTGACTGGATCTCTTTTACCATGAATTACAATGTTTAGTCAGTCCTTGATCTTTAAAGGTGCTCTGCATTTATGTTTTGCGGTCTCAGAAAGGGCTAGCGAGATACCATTTTGTTATATCATGTTATGATTATTTTGAGAAAGTGTTGTCATCCGAGTTTTGTTATTATAGCTCGCTAGCTGATTATGCTATTTGTATGAGTAATTGTGAGACCTTTGTGTTATTGTTAGTATGGTTAGTTCATAATATTTTCTGAAACTTGAATGCTGGCTTTCCATGTTACAACAACAAGAGCAAACAGAGTTTGAAAAAGTTTTTCTTTTTCTCTTTCAGTTTGTCAGCTGAATTGCTTGAGGACAAGCAAGGGTTTAAGCTTGGGGGAGTTGATACGTCTCCGTCGTATCTACTTTTCCAAACACTTTTACCCTTGTTTTGGACTCTAACTTGTATGATTTGAATGGAACTAACCCGTACTGACGCTGTTTTCAGCAGAATTGCCATGATGTCGTTTTATGTGCAGAAAATAAAAGTTCTCGGAATGACCTGAAACTCCACGGAACATCTTAGAAAAATTAATAATAAATCCTTGCCAAAGATGAAGACCAGGGGGACCACACCCTGTTCACAAGGGTGGGGGCGCCCCCCCAGGGCGCGCCCCCCTACCTCGTGGGCCCCCTGGTGGCCCTCCGACGCCTACTCCAACTCCATATTGGCTTCGGGGAGAAAAAAATCAGAGAGAAGAAATCATCGCATTTTACGATATGGAGCCGGCGCCAAGCCCTAATCTCTCTTGGGAGGGCTGATCTGGAGTCCGGTCGGGGCTCCAGAGAGGGGGATTCGTCGCTGTCGTCATCATCAACCATCCTCCATCACCAATTTCATGATGCTCACCACCGTGCGTGAGTAATTCCATCGTAGGCTTGCCGGACGGTGATGGGTTGGATGAGATTTATCATGTAATCGAGTTAGCTTTGTTAGGGTTTGATCCCTAGTATCCACTATGTTCTGAGATTGATGTTGCTATGACTTTGCTATGCTTAATGCTTGTCAATAGGGCCCGAGTGCCATGATTTCAGATCTGAACCTATTATGTTTTCATGAATATATGTGAGTTCTTGATCCTATCTTGCAAGTCTATAGTCACCTACTATGTGTGATGATCCGGCAACCCCGAAGTGACAATAATCGGGACCACTCCCGGTGATGACCTTAGTTTGAGGAGTTCATGTATTCACTATGTGCTAATGCTTTTTTCTGGTTCTCTATTAAAAGGAGGCCTTAATATCCCTTAGTTTCCAATAGGACCCCGCTGCCACGGGAGGGTAGGACAAAATATGTCATGCACATTATTTTCCATGACTATATTCGAAATACATGCCTACATTACATTGATGAACTGGAGCTAGTTCTGTGTCACCCTATGTTATGAATGTTACATGACGAACCACATCCGGCATAACTATCCATCACTGATTCGGTGCCTACGAGTTTTCCATATACTAGTTCTCACTTACTCACTTTTCCGTTGCTACTGTTACAATCACTACAAATATACCAAAAACGTTACTTTTGTTGTCTTTACTTTTGTTACCGTTACCACCACTATCATATTACTTTGCTATTAAACACTTTGTTGCAGATACTAAGTTTCCAGGTGTGGTTGAATTGACAACTCAGCTGCTAATACTTGAGAATATTCTTTGGCTCCCCTTGTGTCGAATTAATAAATTTGGGTTGAATACTCTACCCTCGAAAACTATTGCGATCCCCTATACTTGTGGGTTATCAAGCTCCCTCTCCACAAGCACGCCCGGTGGGTAGCGTAGCTCCGGCGCAAGGCAGACGAAGTAAGGTCGGCCCGTTGTACTGCATCTTGACTTGGTCGCTTGGAGAGGGCTCGGTCGCTTGGGTGTTTGAAGTTGGAGAGAATGGATCTGGCTTTTGGGTGGTGAGTGGGAGAGGAAGAGAGGCGCCCCATTTATTGGCCTGTGGGTGGGAGAGGAAGAGAGAAGGGATGAGAATGGTGTGTGTGTGAATCTGAATGCGTGTGTGTATCCGTTATGTTTTGGACCCTTAAATTTTTTGCATGGGGCGCGTGCGTGCATTTGAATCACTGCATAGGGAAGCTCTTTGACCAGGCACGTGCATCTGACTCGCTGTCGTAATCTGAAACAATGGCCTAACTCTGAATCAATACGTGCATGGCCACCTAGCTCGCCTCGCTCGCATGCATGCACGTCCGCCTCCCGCGCATGCAAATCCGCGTCGCCGCCCTTCCCATGCATGCAGGCTTGGAAAGGCTGAGATGGGCTATTAACTGTGGTCTTAGGCCCAGACAGCGAGACGGCCCAACGGTCCATCCAGCGCGCTCGGTACTTGTTGACTCCCAGCCAATCAGATTGCATCTCGCGGATCGCCCCCCTCCTCCCCGAAGATTCCTTCTAGAAGGGTTAGATCGACGGTCTTTGATCGTCGCTAGGGTTAGATGGACGGTCCTTGTTCAGTGCTAGGGTTAGTGGGGTTTGGGAGGGGTTTGGAGCAGTCAAAGATAGGTTTGACCAGATTTCAAATGAGCATAATAAATTAAATAAAAATCAGAAAAATGAAAAACTTGCGCACATAGTCTTCTTATGTCATATACTAACGATTTAAGTTGATAAAGAAGGTTTACATACATTTAGACGATAAGTTCACGTGTCTTATGTGATATCTCAAGTATCTCAAACTCTCTTGTATGAAGCGAAGAGAAGTGTTTTGGGGAAATGAACATGAAAATTTCAAAAAACTCACCACAGCTTCATTTTGGAGTGACTAAGAAGGATCCGGCTTAGTTTTTTATTTTGATGTTTTAGAGTTGTTTAAATCTTGGTCAAAGTTACGGTCAACCTGAATTCAAATGGGCAAAACAAATTTAAAAAAAATCAAAAAATGGAAAAACCAGCGCACATAGTCTGTATATATAGAATATATGTGTAGGAAAGTTATTTGGCTGATTTAGACAAGGTCGAAAAAAACCTTGCTTAGAAATGAGGTCGTTTACCCTACCTTTGGACCCCTCTTTTTTAGCACAATTTTCTTGAAAATTTCAAAAACCTCACCACAACTTCATTTTGGAGTGACTAAGAAGGATTCAGGCTTAGTTTTTCATTTTTATGTTTTAGACTTGTTTAAATCTTAGTCAAAGTTAGGTTTGATCAGAATTCAAATGAGAAAAATAAAATTCAAAAAATCAAAAAAAGGAAAAACCAGCGCACATAGTCTTTGTATATAGAATATATGTGCAGGAAGTTATTTGGCTCAAATAGACAAGGTCAAAAAAATCTTGCTTAGAAATGAGGACGTTTACCCTACCTTTGGAGCTCTTTTTTAGCACATTTTTCATGAATGTGAGTTTACCAAAGTTTTGAAAGAATTCCAACATCCATAAGCATGTCAAATTTGAAGTTCTAACATAGGTCCAACATCATTCAAACATAGTTCTAACATAGGTCCAACATCATTCAACAGAAATACAACATTATTCATAATTATTCATAAATAGCGTTGGGGCTTCTGTCTGTTCCTTGAGCTTCTTGCCATCATTTTGCTCCTCGTGCATCCTGTGCTCATTGCTTCTTCTCTTATCCTCTTGGTTGTCGGTACCTTACGCGTCTTCTTCAAACCTACCACAGAGCTATGCAAAACATAAAGGGTAATGAGATCATGTCAAGTGATAAATGCACAGTAGTATTTGCAAGATTTACATACCTAGCAGAACTCACAACAATAGAAGGTTGGTCACCATTTGGAACCTCACTTGGATCATCATTTGGAGCCTCACTTGGATCGCCATGATAACCATTTGGAGCCTCCCTTGGATCACCATTTGGAGCCTCACTTGAATCATCATTTGGAGGATATTTTGGATCATCGTCAAAAGCATCCGGCTGTTGACCATCATCATTTGGAACCTCGTCAAAATCCTCATTTGATGCAACCGGCTGTTGACCATCATTTTCATCATCTGTTGAGGCAACCGGCTGCTGACCAACATTTTCATCGAAGCCTTCATCGAGACTCTCTCCAAACGCTGGATCTACTGTGTTATCACAATACTTACCGAAATGACCAGACCCACCACACCTTGTGCACTTATGCTTCCTCGCTCCAAGTCCAACTCCTTCGCTGTAAGGTCTGATTCGACTCTTCCTTGGTCTACCTGCTGCTCCCTTCAGAACTAGAGAGCAAAGTTTGAATCCAGGGTCCACCATGTCCCATTGTTGTTTCCCTCCATAGCAGGCAATGCATACGCATATGTGGCTTTGAACATTGCAACAGAGTAGTAATCATGTACATACTATTGTATGTTCCCTACTGGACCTGGGAGAGAAGAGATGAAAAACAAGGCATGAATGCATGGCAATCCAGTTATCTATCATTGCCTACAACTGCAAGTTAAAGCTTCTAAATCCACTGGATATCTCCATTCCCTCTTCTCTTTATCCAAATATGATATCTCTGTTGTGGTACCCGAGCAAAGAGTCATGTTCATTTCCAAGCCTGTTGTTTTCTGCTTCAGTTCATTCATCACAACAGGGATGATAATCTGGCCCATGAATTTTGCCTCGGCTATTCCTGCACGATAATGAAATTTCTGCAAGTATTCTATCCTTATCATGTAAAGCAAATCCACCACATAATGACCCTTTAGTTTCCAGATCGTTGAGTTGAAAGACTGTTATATTATTGTGCACATAGTCAACTTTTCTCAGTTCACTGAATTGGCTTCTAGCCCATAACTTGGAGTGGTGTGTCACCAAGTATTTTTTCACTTTGGGATTCATGTATAACTGCCTTAAGTGGTAGTTGTGCTTCTTCACACTACAAGTCAAATATGCTGGCCATAAATTGTCGGTATACACCTTTCCTTTGAATTTCTTCATGAAATTTGCAGCAAGATGACGCATGCATTCCCTATGCTCTACTCCAGGGAACACATTGTTCATGGCCACTTCTAAACCTTTGCAGGCATCTGTATGAATGACCAACCCATTGGTATGTGCAATAGCCCAGCGCAGATTATGCAAAAACCAAGTCCAGCTCTCCTCAGACTCTGTCTCCAGCACACCATACGCAACTGGAAATACAAAACTGTGTGCATCAACTGCACAAGCTACTACTAATTGTCCTTTAAACCTCCCTGTGAGAAAAGTGGTATCAATAGCCAAATAAGGCCGGCAGCTTGCCAAGAAACCCTGGCGACAAGCCTCAAAGCAGACACAAACCCTCCTAAAGCATTCCTTAGTCTTTGTCACTCCCCTGAATGTGTACTCCACGGTGTGGTGGTCAATATCTACAATACTACCTGGGCTGGTCCTCTCCACTTCACCTATGAATGAATACAACAATTGAAAACTTTCCTGCCAGTTACCATAAATAAAATCCATAGCATGTTGTTTACCATTGAACAACCTCATGTATGTAAATCTATCTTGAACTTGTCTTTAATGTTCTTCTGCAATTCCTTTGGACCCACTTGCTGGTTTTCTTTCACCCACTTCTTTACTTCTTCTGCCACCCATCTTGACTTGGCTCTACTAATTGTATCCTTCCTAAGGGTTGATTCCTGGCATGTGTGCTTAAAAGGGTTCACTTTGACCTGAACATCCGTGCTATTTCGCATTTTAGATGCGAGCATCCTCCATGGACAACCCTCAGTCGGACAGTGCACTCTGTAACATACTTGATCGCTCTTGTCAACTTTGAAAGTACATTCTATCTTGATGCAGTATGTCACAAGTGCATTTCTACACTCAGTCATGGATGCATAAACGGCACCTTCTTCCATATGAGGGTTCAAAGGGTCCCATTCAACTACTACAAGGTCTTCGGCCTCACCCAGCGCGTCATCATCCACACGGACTGCATTGTGAGCTTCATCTTGGTTTTCAGCCCGAGGTGCCCGTTGTAAATTCTGAATAACATCAGAATATAGCTTCTCTTCATCAACCCCAGAATTGTATTTATCAGGCTCCACTTCAAGGGGGGCCCTACTGCCGGTGCCCACACTTGTCGAGCCACCACGTCGTCGTGCACTAACTGAATTGTTCTGGCTAAAGATGCCATTACGACGACTTGGTTCTCCCTGAGATGTTGCACCCGCCATCCTAGGTCCAAATGTCTGCTCAAGCACATCAATTTGCAGCCTCACATGAAAATTCTCTTTCTATTTATGCCTAGCAAACATGGTAGCCAGCTCTTCATCATTACTAATTGTCACCCATTTTATTTCCCCATCATAATATTTGTATACCACTTCATCAAGCAAACCCCAAGGATATTGGCTAAAAATTACCTCCCCAAATTGTCTGAAACTCCAACTACTAGACATTGGCAACCGATAATCGAAACCTCCTTGATATTTCTTCTTATTCTTTGCATTGAACATGTACCGGTCCCTTCTAATGTGCATCAAGAAAGCAAACCGCAACTCCATCCTAACCGACAAAAAACAGAGACGCAATCAGCACACTAGTCGGGCAAACCTACTCGAATCGACTGTTCAAATGCACAACCAAGCTCAATCTAAACAGGAGGCGTGACTTACCCCTCGGGAACCCAGTCGTGGACGCGGCGGATCTCCGGCCCGATGCCTGCCTCGCCAAAACTCCGGGGTCGCCGCTGCTCGCCATTTCGCCCTGGGGTTCTTCCTCCTTGTTCAAACAGCTCCACCAGTCCCCCACCTTTGAGCGCTCCGGGCGGGCGCACGGAAGGAGGCCGTGCCGCTGGTCGAGCAGGCGGCGAGCGCCCCACCCGTGGCGTCGCAGGAAGGTGGCGGGCGGAGCAGGTAGCGGTGGAGCGTCGGCGCGGGACGGTAGCGGCAGAGTAGGCCGTGCAACTAGTGGCGGCACGTGTTGGCTGCGGCGCAGGTGGCGGCGGCGGCGCAAGACGGCCGGCCGGCTGATGGGCAGAGCGGGCGTCGATTTGGCCGGCTAGAACCCTATGAATGATTTGGGGATTTTGTTGCACGGGTCCACATGTCAGCTCCGTACCCACGTCAACGCGGTGTAACCTTCGGACCCACAACCACTAACACCGGCGGACGGATTGGACTAAAATCTGGCCGTTTAGCCTCATCATAGTAGCTGCGCATGGATTAGGGGCAAAACTGAGCACAATTCGTATCTGAGGGCAAGACTGAGCACATAAACACCATTGAGGGCAACAGTATAATTAACCCATTGAAAATATCTCTGGGAAAAAATAGTAAAAGGGAACGTCACGCACGCCAGTCGGATTTCAGATGCATCTGTACGTACATATGCACGGTTGCACGTCGTTGGGACCAACAACTGAAACACCCATCTGCAGCGCTGCCCAATTGTGCGGATAACGCGCATGCATGCCAGCGTGAACTCAGCCACAGTGTGCATGCATGGTTACGTGTTACACGCAGTAATTACAAGTAGTAGTACTCTTCTTGCTTGGTTCTCTGGTTCAGGTTCAGGTTCCAGGATGAGCTCAGCCACAGTCGCGCTCTCTCGTACGGCGGGGTTCCGCGGACGTCGTCGTCGATCCATTTTTTCCCGACGTTCGAGACACAGCAAGTCTTTTCCCAGCGTTCGAGACGTCCGCGGCACGGAGTTGCATCGTCAATCACGGTAGGTAGGTCGCTGGGATGCATGGCCATGATATGCAGGACCAAAAGCTTCTATGATGGCGACATGGTGCTTCCTTACGAGACACAGGCAGCATCTCTTGCCGTGAATGGGGTGTTGATGCCCTTATAAAAGGGAGATGTTGCCCCCATTTCGATTCTCAAAAGGACATGATTTTGAGAGGTAAGAGAGTAAGAGACCGTTTCAAAACGAAAATGTTAACGCCCACACGTGTGGGCGTTTGCACATCGCCCACACGCCTCCATCATTACTCATTTTGTCACGTATGAATAGATGACATCAGCAGAATTTTTTTTGGTTTTCGGCTTAAAAATGTTGTATCTCCTAAATAAAAAAGCAAATTAAAAATCCGTTTTCACCATTAAATCCGTCTCGACGAGATCTTCAAAACTAGACCCCATGTTGATATGTTTCGACGAAAAAAAAATTTGTCAAAAGTTGCCACGATGTTTACACTACAGTTGCCATAGGGCTTAAACTAAAGTTGCCATGTGGCAATTTTAGTTTGTAGATCATGGCAATTTTAGTATTTTGATGATGGCAACTCCAGTACTTTGACCATGAAAATTATTTTTTGTATGAACCATGGCAATTTTACGTGCATGTATCATGGCAATTTTAGTTTATGGTTCATGGCAAGTCTAGTTTCTTAATTCCCCGTTTTATAAATGTCAAAAATTACTTTTAAATGTAGAAGAAAATAGCTGAAACATATCATGGCAACTTCAGTGTAAACATCATGGCAATTCATATGCAATAGACATGGCAACTTTTAATCCAAAAAAAATTTCATCAAAACATATCAACATGGGATCTAGTTTCGAAGATCTCATCGCGAGGGATTTAATGGTGAAAACGGATTTTCAATTGGATTTTTTGTTTAAGAGATAAAACATTTTAAAAACTGAAAATCCAAAAAGATTTCTGCATGCATGCATGCGATGACGTGGCAATCTGTTTACATTAGAGACGTGTGGTGCGTCTCCCTTCCTGCCACACGTGTGGCAGTTAGCGCGACCCTTTCAAAAAGAAGCCATAATGCACTTCTGAGCTGAGTATGTAGTGTGTACAGTTGAAAGGTGTAGCTACATATGTGAGATGAGATATTAGAGGAATGTTGAGGAAGTGCATCTATAAACTCATGCATGTCAAGATCTGTAGCTCTTATTAACCGGTCATAAATAACAGAACAACAAGTGGCGAGCCTACCTTCACAGGTGACGTCAAGACGAGCGCCTCCACAGCTAAGTGCTCGACACGAGGCGAAATCGCCAGTAGATCCTAGGTGTTGAGCCAGGCTAGGTTCACCGGCCACATGACACAGACAAGGCTTTGTGCCACTAACGAACATGTCAATAGCCGCAATGACTCGTCAAGAGCTATAATTCAACCCAGAGCCTGGGTTCAGATGAGCCCCGTGAATAGTAGCTCGATTTGAAACAGAAAAAAAATTCAAAATTCCAAAAAAAAATTGTGATGCAAGATGCTCCTGTGCATGAACTTCGTGATTTTTTTGTGAAGTTTGGACATTCGAGGAGCTCGTGGCAAAAAAAGACAAAATCGGGTGTGAATGGTGCGATTTCAAAAGTTTCTCAAACATTTGAAATTTCTCTTTTTGTCACAAGCTCCTCGAATATCCAAATTTCACAAAATTTTGCTCCGAGTTCACGCACAGGAACATCTTGCACCACAAAATTAATTTGGAATTTTTTGAACTTCTTTTCTATTCCAAATCGAGGTACTGTTCATGCCCAGGCTCATCTAAGCCAGGGCACCAAATCGCCGCTCTCTATACTCAACGGGAAGTTATCACCGATCTTAAATGGCTTTGTGCATCTTATTGGTGTATAGGCTGATAGTCTTTCCATTGTGTCATAAGGATGCTACCTATTTGCAATTATAATATTCAAACTCTGGAAGTTTGAAACCATGGAGTAGGCCTAAAAATGTCATAGGAATATGAAAATCAGTAGTGGTGGTGGCACATATAAATAATTTGTTTGGCTCCCTGTATTGTGCACACAAAAAACTGCATATCCTCGTCATGGTACTTAGGCTTCGGAAGTACATAATAAAACCAAGGAGAGACTAATTTTCTTCTTAATTTTGGAAATTTATAAGTTGTATATTAATCTCTAACCGTGTATCGGATATAGAAAGAGATCAGCTATCATGCTTCTGATGTTTTCCCATGCTGCAAATCAGAGCAGACTGAAGACAAAATGTGTGACCATGCACTTGTCTGTAAATCAAATATCAGTATGTTGAAGCCATATATTGATATGTTTCTTAGGGTTCAAGTGAGTTCCCTTAAAAATATACTACTCCGAAAGATGCAAAATGGGATCTCTAGATTCCAAAGCAGACATGTAGCATTGTACTACTATTAAATTAGTACATCAAACTCTGTCATGCTTTGTATGCCTTGCAAAAATGAACTGAACTTCAAGCATGCAATTGCCATTTTCATGGTGAGTGGCTCAAGTGACATGTAGGCGTGATCTAGACTAGTCTGCGATGCGCCTTCATCAATTCTGACATGTAGGTGGAAAATTTGGGTTGAATACTCTACCCTCGAAAACTGTTGCGATCCCCTATACTTGTGGGTTATCAAGATCTTTTTCTGGCGCCGTTGCCGGGGAGCATAGCTCTATTCCTTGAGTTACTTGGGATTTATATCTGCTGGACACTATGAAGAACTTGAAAGACGCTAAGACAACAATTTATCCCTCAACTACGAGGGGAGGTAAGGAACTGTCATCTAACTCTGTACTTGATTCACCTTCTGTTATGAGTAAGCTAGTGACACCTAAACCTGCTTCTGCTATGAACTCTGATATGTCGCATGTTATTGATGATGCCACTTCTGCTATGCTTGATACTTGTGATGAAACTACTCCTATGCTTGATACTACTGTGCCCCTTGGTGAATTTCTAGATGAGCAAATTTCTAGGTCTAGAGAAAGAGAAATTATTGAATCTGAATACAATGATGAGAGAGATGATGAAAATATGCCTTCTATTCCTGAGGGTTATCTTTTTGATGCGGAATCTTCTGCAGCTATTTTTGCTTGCCAGGATAGATACGAACTTAATAGGTTGCTAGTTAAATGGAGTAAAGAATCTTTTAGAGATAGAATGAGACCCGACCCTGCTTTTGCTACTTCACCTATCTGTGTTCCCGATAAGGACTATTATGAATTTTCTGTTGATCCAGATATAATCACTTTGGTCGAATCTGATCCTTTTTATGGCTATGAATCTGAAACTGTTGTGGCACATCTTACTAAGGTAAATGATATAGCTGCCCTGTTTACTAAAGATGAGAGATCGCGCTACCTTTATTTACTCAAAATATTTCCATTCTCATTAAAGGGTGATGCTAAGATATGGTTTAATTCTCTTGATCCTGGTTGTGTGCGTAGTCCCCAGGATATGATCTATTACTTTTCTGCTAAATATTTCCCTGCTCATAAGAAACAAGCTGCTTTGAGGGAAATATACAACTTCGTGCAAATTGAAGAAGAGAGTCTCCCACAAGCTTGGTGGAGGCTTCTCAAGTTACTTAATGCCTTGCCTGATCATTCTCTTAAGAAACCTGAAATACTTGATATCTTTTATAATGGACTAACCGATGCTTCCAGAGATTACCTGGATAGTTGTGCTGGTTCTCTCTTCAGGGAAAGAACACCGGATGAAGCTGAAATTCTATTGAATAATATGTTGACAAATGAAAATAATTGGGCACCTCCTGAGCCAGCTCCAGAGCCAATTATCGAGCCTATTCCTAAACCAACTCCGAAGAAGAGAGGTGTTCTATTTCTCAGCCCCGAAGATATGCAAGAGGCAAAGAAATCTATGAAAGAAAAAGGTATTAAAGCCGAAGATGTTAAGAATTTACCTCCTATTGAAGAAATACACAGTCTTAATTTACCGCCTGTTGAAGAAGTATATGATCTCAATACTTTATTCACTGAAGAACCTCCTGATCCCGATATTCCGACACAGGTAGTAAAGGTAAATTCTCTCTATAGATATGATAAAGCTGAAGTCCCTCCTACTAAAATTGCTAGTCAGTGCTTGGATGAGTTTGATAACTTTATGTTTAAGCAAGATGACTTTAATGCTTATTTTGGTAGACAAGGATGCTTATATGATTAAATGCTTGGGTGACTAGATGGCTAATGTTAGAGGTGAACTTAAACTTGTTAACAAACATGCTTCTATGGTTACCACTCAAGTAGAACAAGTACTTAAAGCTCAAAAAAAAGTGCTTGATGAAATGAATAGTAAGAAAAATGATTATGCTGTTAGAGTGGCTACTAGAACTTGTAGAATGACTTAGGAACCTTTGTATCCTGAAGGCCACCCTAAGAGAATCGAGCAAGATTCTCAGAGAAATGATATTGATGTACCTAGTTCTTCAAGAAAGAAGAAAAAGAAGAATGATAGGACTTTGCAAACTTATAGTGAACCTATTGCTGAGCCACCTGAAAATCCAAATGATATTTCCATGTCTGATGCCGAAACACAATCTGGTAATGAACATGAACCTAGTGAAAATGTTAATGATGATGTTCATGATAATGCTCAACCTAGTAATGATAATGATGTAGAAGTTGAACTTGATGTTGATCTTGATAACCCACAATCAAGGAATCAACGTTATGATAAAAGAGACTTCGTTGCTAGGAAACATGGTAAAGAAAGGGAACCATGGGTTCAAAAACCCATGCCTTTTCCTCCAAAACCATCCAAGAAAAAGGATGATGAGGATTTTGAGCGCTTTGCTGAAATGATTAGACCCATCTGTTTGCGTATGCAATTAACTGATGTGCTCAAAACAAATCCTTATGCTAAGTATATGAAGGATATTATTACTAACAAAAGAAAGATACCTGAAGCTGAAATTTCCACCATGCTTGCTAATTATACTTTTAAGGGTGGAATACCAAAGAAACTTGGAGATCCCGGAGTACCCACTATACCATGCTCCATTAAGAGAAATTATGTTAAAACTGCTTTATGTGATCTTGGAGCTGGTGTTAGTGTTATGCCTCTCTCTTTATATCGTAGACTTGACTTGAATAAGTTAACACCTACTGAAATATCTTTGCAAATGGCTGATAAATCAACTGCTATACCTGTCGGTATTTGTGAGGATGTGCCTGATGTGGTTGCAAACGTCACTATTTTAACGGACTTTGTCATTCTTGATATTCCCGAGGATGATAGTATGTCTATTATTCTTGGAAGACCTTTCCTTAATACTGCAGGGGCTGTTATTGATTGCAACAAAGGCAATGTCACTTTTCATGTTAATGGTAATGAACACACGGTACACTTTCCAAGGAAACAACCTCAAGTTTATAGTATCAACTCTATTGGAAAAATTCCATCGATTATATTTGGAGGTTTTGAATTTTCTCTTCCTACTGTCAAGAAAAAGTATGATATACTTATTATTCGGGATGTCCATATTCCCGTTGAGGTAACATAGTGTTATTCGAAACTTCTCCGGTTCCATGTTAATCAGAATGAGTTTGTTAACAAGACTTGATCAACCTTGTTAGTGGATTCTTTTTGATGAGCATGAGATGGATGAAACTAGAAGCACAACCTTCTGTACCCTCTTTATATTTTCTGTTATTTAGTAGAAATAAAGTAAAATAGTATTTTCTTTCTGTCTGTTTCCTGATTTATCCTTGCAATATAAAAATATCCCGAAAATAAAAGTCCTCAGAATGCCATG
Organism: Triticum dicoccoides; assembly: GCF_002162155.2. NCBI lineage: Eukaryota > Viridiplantae > Streptophyta > Magnoliopsida > Poales > Poaceae > Triticum > Triticum dicoccoides. The sequence goes on from NC_041383.1 coordinate 45,991,749, forward strand.
CCAATTTAATATGATTTTTTCGGGAATATTTGAGAATTTTCTGTGCAAAAATTACCGCGGGGGGAGCTGCCACCTGGCCACGAGGGTGGAGGGCGCGCCCTACCCCCCTGGGCGTACCCCCCTGCCTCGTGGACCCACAGTGGCCCTCCTCCACTTATCCCTGCACCCATCTTCTTTCTCTGCCTCACACAAACACGAAAAGCCAACTCAAGCACGAGTTCCAGCCCCTGTTGCTGTGATTTTCAATCTCCTTGCTCAAAGCACCTCTCGCAAAACTGCTTGGGGAGATTGTTCCTTGGTATGTGACTCCTCCATTGGTCCAATTAGTTTTTGTTCTAGTGCTCTATTCATTGCAAATTTATGCTGCATAGGTGACCATGTTCTTGAGCTTGCATGTCAAATTCATTTGGTCCCAAGTAGTTTTAATGCTTGATTTAGGCTCTAGGCACTCGTGGGAGTAGTTGCTATCAATTTTATTGAAGTTGGTTCACTTTTATTTGAAGTTACTAAAAATTTCAGATTGTTTCAGAGATAATGAAGAAACTTTTGAGGGGCTCGTCGACCCGAAGCTCGAACGAAAAACAAAAGGAAGAAGAACAGAAGCCCAAATTTAACTTGCCTCGCACCGCGGTGGTCCGGCCGTGTGAATGGCCTTCCGATGACTTCTTGAGGAGAGCCGGCATTTATGAAGATTTCTATTTATTAATTGAGAATGCTCGCCTCACTAACTTCCTCCGCGACCAACGTCATCAGTATCTCTTACTCACAAATACTTTTGTGCAAAACTTCTACTTTTTCCCTAAGAATTCACCTCCATCAGTAGAGTTTCATTTATATGACGTTGTTAAGAGGATGCCATTAGCTGAATTTTGCGAGGTTTGCAAAATACCCTTTGAGGGCACCTTGGATGAACCACACCGTAACGAAATAGAAGCTTTTATTAACACTATCACGGTGGGGAAAACCAGGAAGGTTTCTGATGCAAGAATTACTAGCATACATTTTCCTGTTTTATGCTACTTTGCCTTATTTGCTAGTCGTTGCTTGATAGGTCACGGAAACTGTGGAAACCTTAGTGTTCCTTATGTTATCATTTCGTTCCATGGTTTATACCATAATAACTCTGTTAGTATGGGTGGAATTGTTGCTAGACGGTTAAGTCTGAACCGTACTAAGGGCCCCGTCTTTGGAGGCATTTATGCTTCACGCCTAGCTGAATATTTTGAAATACCTATTAGGCATGAGGAGAAAGAGGAAACATCGCTGCCCCGTTCTTATTTAGATTATAAGAGTATGCTAGCGCATTACTTTCTTGTCAAGAGTCGTGAAGGGGAACTCAAATATAAATTGTACTTTGATAAACATCACCCTGAGACTATTACTTTGCCTGCTCCTTCTTTGTTTAACTTGTCTGCAGGTCCTCACATCGTTCCGTGGGCGGCCATTCAAGCCTATCAAAATCCTGCACCCGCCCCGGAACCAGAACCACAAGATGAGCCTCCACGATAGTCTGTTTATTCTTGGGATCCAGAGGTGGTTGCCAGCCAGTGGCAGTCAGAGTCTTCTTCATCGCAGTACGACCCCAGCTTCACCTACGGGTATCCGCCAGGCCATCCATGGCAATAGACCAACTTAGGCCAAAAGCCTAAGCTTGGGGGAGTACGTATTTCCCACCGACATTACATTCATGTTCACACGCACTTATTGCTAGATGTCGGTGTTCATACTCTTTCACTGTAATATCCATGCTAGATTACTTTCTTTTTCCTGCCTCTTTCTTGTGTGTTTAATAAACCTTAATAAAAAAATTAGTAGTAGTTTATTTCTTTGCTGTAGGACTAAAAAGAAAACCCGAAAATATTTCCCGTTCTTCTTTTGCTTGTTGGGAGCTTTCACCTGTAAATAGTTTTTATTTTCCTTTATTTTCTTTGGGGGTCAGTAGGAGAAGACCATGATTAAATTGTTGAAGTGGCTCTTATATGCATGATTGTTTATTTAACTTAGAGCCCATATTACTTGTCTTCTCCTGTTTATTGAATGCTTGCAGATTCCAGCTTAGTCCAATGCACGTGCACTCTTATTACTATACACATCGTTCGGTCATGCAAGTGAAAGGCAATAATGATGATATATGATGGACTTATTGGGATGAGAAAAGCTGGTATGAACTCGACCTCTCTTGTTTTTGTAAATATGATGATTCATTGTTCCTGAGTTAGCTATTATGAAGTAAACATATTTGCAATGACATTTAGAGATTATAGTTGCTTGTGCCATGCTTGATTAGCTATGAGTTATAATGGTTTACCATGCGTGCCAACATGCTATCAGAATGATTATGATGTGGTATGATGGGATGGTATCCTTCTTTAAATGAATTGAGTGACTAGACTTGGCACATGTTCACGCATGTAGTTGAATCAAATCAACATAGCCTTCATGATATTTATGTTCATGGTAGATTATATCCTACTCATGCTTGTATTCGTTGTAAATTAATTCTAATGCATGTTTACGACTGTTGTCGCTCTCCCAGTTGGTCGCTTCCCAGTCTTTTTCTAGCCTTCACCTGTACTAAGCGGGAATACTGCTTGTGCATCCAAACTCCTTAAAACCCCAAAGTTGTTCCTTATGAGTCCACTATACCTACCTATAGGCGGTATTTACCTGTCGTCCCAAGTAAATTTGTATGCGCCAAAACTCCAAACCTTCAAGTGAAATTCTATTTTGTATACTCGAGCAGCTCATGTTTCAACTAGGGCTGCCCTTATCGTCCATGTTAGGCGGTTATTCTCAAGAGGAGTGGACTCCGCTCCTCATTCACGAGAAAATGGCTGGTCACCGGGATGCCCAGTCCCATGCTTTATGCAAACTAAATCAAAATAATTGCGAATAAAACTCCCCCGGGACCCGTTGAATGTTGGAGGCACTCATTGTTTCGAGCAAGCCATGGATTGATGCCTGTGGAGGAGGGGGAGTATAAACTTTACCATTCTGTTTGAGAACCGCCTATAGTTGTTGCGTTGACAACAAAAGTATGCCGCTCAAAAATGTTATTCAATCTCTATTTTAAAACCGAGCTTTGGCACCTCTAAAAAGCCCTGCTTCCCTCTGCGAAGGGCCTATCTATTTACTTTTATGTTGAGTCATCATCCTTCTTATTAAGAAGCATCCGCTGGAGAGCACACTGTCGTTTGCATTCATTATAATTGGTTTACATTGGATATGACTTGACTGGATCTCTTTTACCATGAATTACAATGTTTAGTCAGTCCTTGATCTTTAAAGGTGCTCTGCATTTATGTTTTGCTGTCTCAGAAAGGGCTAGCGAGATACCATTTTGTTATATCATGTTATGATTATTTTGAGAAAGTGTTTTCATCCGAGTTTTGTTATTATAGCTCGCTAGCTGATTATGCTATTGGTATGAGTAATTGTGAGACCTTTGTGTTATTGTTAGTATGGTTAGTTCATAATATTTGTTGAAACTTGAATGCTGGCTTTCCATGTTACAATAACAAGAGCAAACAGAGTTTGAAAAAGTTTTTCTTTTTCTCTTTCAGTTTGTCAACTGAATTGCTTGAGGACAAGCAAGGGTTTAAGCTTGGGGGAGTTGATACGTCTCCGTCGTATCTACTTTTCCAAACACTTTTGCCCTTGTTTTGGACTCTAACTTGTATGATTTGAATGGAACTAACCCGTACTGACGCTGTTTTCAGCAGAATTGCCATGATGTCGTTTTATGTGCAGAAAATAAAAGTTCTCGGAATGACCTGAAACTCCACGGAACATCTTAGAAAAAATAATAATAAATCCTCGCCAAAGATGAAGACCAGGGGGCCCACACCCTGTTCACAAGGGTGGGGGGCGCCTCCCCCCCCTCCCCAGGGCGCGCCCCCCTACCTTGTGGGCCCCCTGGTGGCCCTCCAACGCCTACTCCAACTCTATATATTGGCTTTCGAGGAGAAAAAAATCAGAGAGAAGAAATCATCGCGTTTTACGATACGGAGCCGACGCCAAGCCCTAATCTCTCTCGGGAGGGCTGATCTGGAGTCCGTTCGGGGCTCCAGAGAGGGGGATACGTTGCTGACGTCATCATCAACCATCCTCCATTACCAATTTCATGATGCTCACCGCCGTGCGTGAGTAATTCCATCGTAGGCTTGCCAGACGGTGATGGGTTGGATGAGATTTATCATGTAATCGAGTTAGCTTTGTTAGGGTTTGATCCCTAGTATCCACTATGTTCTGAGATTGATGTTGCTATGACTTTGCTATGCTTAATGCTTGTCAATAGGGCCCGAGTGCCATGATTTCAGATCTGAACCTATTATGTTTTCATGAATATATGTGAGTTCTTGATCCTATCTTGCAAGTCTATAGTCACATACTATGTGTTATGATCCGGCAACCCCAAAGTGACAATAATCGGGACCACTCTCGGTGATGACCTTAGTTTGAGGAGTTCATGTATTCACTATGTGCTAATGCTTTTTTCTGGTTCTCTATTAAAAGGAGGCCTTAATATCCCTTAGTTTCCAATAGGACCCCGCTGCCACGGGAGGGTAGGACAAAAGATGTCATGCACGTTATTTTCCATAAGCACGTATGACTATATTCGAAATACATGCCTACATTACATTGATGAACTGGAGCTAGTTCTGTGTCACCCTATGTTATGACTGTTACATGACGAACCACATCCGGCATAATTATTCATCACTGATCCGGTGCCTACGAGTTTTCCATATACTGGTTCTCGCTTACTTACTTTTCCGTTGCTACTATTACAATCACTACAAATATACCAAAAACGTTACTTTTGTTGTCTTTACTTTTGTTACCGTTACCACCACTATCATATTACTTTGCTATTAAACACTTTGTTGCAGATACTAAGTTTTCAGGTGTGGTTGAATTGACAACTCAACTGCTAATACTTGAGAATATTCTTTGGCTCCCCTTGTGTCGAATTAATAAATTTGGGTTGAATACTCTACCCTCGAAAACTGTTGCGATCCCCTATACTTGTGGGTTATCAAGCTCCCTCTCCACAAGCACGCCCGGTGGGTAGCGCAGCTCCGGCGCGACAGGCGGACGAAGGAAGGTCGGCCCGTTGTACTGCATCTTGACTTGGTCGCTTGGAGAGGGCTCGGTCGCTTGGGTGTTTGAAGTTGGAGAGAATGGATCTGGCTTTTGGGTGGTGAGTGGGAGAGGAAGAGAGGCGCCCCATTTATAGGCTAGTGGGTGGGAGAGGAAGAGAGAAGGGATGAGAATGGTGCGTGTGTGAATCCGAATGCGTGTGTGTATCCGTTACATTTTGGACCCTTAAATTTTTTGCATGGGGCGCGTGCGTGCATTTGAATCACTGCATAGGGAAGCTCTTTGACCAGGCACGTGCATCTGACTCGCTGTCGTAATCTGAAACAATGGCCTAACTCTGAATCAATACGTGCATGGCCACCTAGCTCGCCTCGCTCGCATGCATGCACGTCCGCCTCCCGCGCATGCAAACCCGCCTCGCCGCCCTTCCCATGCATGCAGGCCTGGAAAGGCTGAGATGGGCTATTAACTGCGGTCTTAGGCCCAGACAGCGAGACGGCCCAACGGTCCATCCAGCGCGCCCGGTACTTGTTGACTCCCAGCCAATCAGATTGCATCTCGCGGATCGCCCCCCTCCTCCCCGCAGATTCCTTCTAGAAGGGTTAGATCGACGGTCTTTGATCGCCGCTAGGGTTAGATGGACGGTCCTTGTTCAGTGCTAGGGTTAGTGGGGTTTGGAAGGGGTTTGGAGCAGTCAAAGATAGGTTTGACCAGATTTCAAATGAGCATAATAAATTAAATAAAAATTAGAAAAATGAAAAACTTGCGCACATAGTCTTCTTATGTCATATACTAACGATTTAAGTTGATAAAGAAGGTTTACATACATTTAAACGATAAGTTCACGTGTCTTATGTGATATCTCAAGTATCTCAAACTCTCTTGTATGAAGTGAAGAGAAGTGTTTTGGGGAAATGAACATGAAAATTTCAGAAAACTCACCACAGCTTCATTTTGGAGTGACTAAGAAGGATCCGGCTTAGTTTTTCATTTTGATGTTTTAGACTTGTTTAAATCTTGGTCAAAGTTACGTTCAACCAGAATTCAAATGGGCAAAACAAATTTAAAAAAATCAAAAAATGGAAAAACCAGCGCACATAGTCTGTATATATAGAATATATGTGTAGGAAAGTTATTTGGCTGATTTAGACAAGGTCGAAAAAAACCTTGCTTAGAAATGAGGTCGTTTACCCTACCTTTGGACCCCTCTTTTTAGCACAATTTTCATGAAAATTTCAAAAACCTCACCACAACTTCATTTTGGAGTGACTAAGAAGGATTCAGGCTTAGTTTTTCATTTTTGTGTTTTAGACTTGTTTAAATTTTGGTCAAAGTTAGGTTTGATCAGAATTCAAATGAGAAAAACAAAATTCAAAAAATCAAAAAAAAGGAAAAACCAGCGCACATAGTCTTTGTATATAGAATATATGTGCAAGAAAGTTATTTGGCTCAAATAGACAAGGTCAAAAATCTTGCTTAGAAATGAGGACGTTTACCCTACCTTTGGAGCTCTTTTTTAGCACATTTTTCATGAATGTGAGTTTACCAAAGTTTTGAAAGAATTCCAACATCCATAAGCATGTCAAATTTGAAGTTCTAACATAGTTCCAACATCATTCAAACATAGTTCTAACATAGGTCCAACATCATTCAACAGAAATACAACATTATTCATAATTATTCATAAATAGCGTTGGGGCTTCTGTCTGTTCCTTGAGCTTCTTGCCATCATTTTGCTCCTCGTGCACCTTGTGCTCATTGCTTCTTCTCTTATCCTCTTGGTTGTCGGTACCTTACGCGTCTTCTTCAAACCTACCACAGAGCTATGCAAAACATAAAGGGTAATGAGATCATGTCAAGTGATAAATGTACAGTAGTATTTGCAAGATTTACATACCTAGCAGAACTCACAACAATAGAAGGTTGGTCACCATTTGGAACCTCACTTGGATCATCATTTGGAGCCTCACTTGGATCGCCATGATAACCATTTGGAGCCTCCCTTGGATCACCATTTGGAGCCTCACTTGAATCATCATTTGGAGGATATTTTGGATCATCGTCAAAATCATCCGGCTGTTGACCATCATCATTTGGAACCTCGTCAAAATCCTCATTTGATGCAACCGGCTGTTGACCATCATTTTCATCATCTGTTGAGGCAACCGGCTGCTGACCAACATTTTCATCGAAGCCTTCATCGAGACTCTCTCCAAACGCTGGATCTACTGTGTTATCACAATACTTACCGAAATGACCAGACCCACCACACCTTGTGCACTTATGCTTCCTCGCTCCAAGTCCAGCTCCTTCGCTGTAAGGTCTGATTCGACTCTTCCTTGGTCTACATGCTGCTCCCTTCAGAACTAGAGAGCAAAGTTTGAATCCAGGGTCCACCATGTCCCATTGTTGTTTTCCCTCCATAGCAGGCAATGCATACGCATATGTGGCTTTGAACCTTGCAACAGAGTAGTAATCATGTACATACTATTGTATGTTCCCTACTGGACCTGGGAGAGAAGTGATGAAAAACAAGGCATGAATGCATGGCAATCCAGTTATCTATCATTGCCTACAACTGCAAGTTAAAGCTTCTAAATCCGTTGGATATCTCCATTCCCTCTTCTCTTTATCCAAATATGATATCTCTGTTGTGGTACCCGAGCAAAGAGTCATGTTCATTTCCAAGCATGTTGTTTTCTGCTTCAGTTCATTCATCACGACAGGGATGATAATCTGGCCCATGAATTTTGCCTCGGCTATTCCTGCACGATAATGAAATTTCTGCAAGTATTCTATCCTTATCATGTAAAGCAAATCCACCACATAATGACCCTTGAGTTGAAAGACTGTTATATTATTGTGCACATAGTCAACTTTGCTCAGTTCACTGAATTGGCTTCTGGCCCATAACTTGGAGTGGTGTGTCACCATGTATTCTTTCACTTTGGGATTCATGTATAACTGCCTCAAGTGGTAGTTGTGCTTCTTCACACTGCAAGTCAAATATGCTGGCCATAAATTGTTGGTATACACCTTTCCTTTGAATTTCTTCATGAAATTTGCAGCAAGATGACGCATGCATTCCCTATGCTCTACTCCAGGGAACACATTGTCCACGGCCACTTCTAAACCTTTGCAGGCATCTGTATGAATGACCAACCCATTGGTATGTGCAATAGCCCAGCAGATTATGCAAAAACCAAGTCCAGCTCTCCTCAGACTCTGTCTCCAGCACACCATACGCAACTGGAAATACAAAACTATGTGCATCAACTGCACAAACTACTACTAATTGTCCTTTAAACCTCCCTGTGAGAAAAGTGGCATCAATAGCTAAATAAGGCCTGCAGCCTGCCAAGAAACCCTGGCGACAAGCCTCAAAGCAGACACAAACCCTCCTAAAGCATTCCTTAGTCTTTGTCACTCCCCTGAATGTGTACTCCACGGTGTGGTGGTCAATATCTACAATTCTACCTGGGCTGGTCCTCTCCACTTCACCTATGAATGAATACAACAATTGAAAACTTTCCTGCCAGTTACCATAAATAGAATCCATAGCATGTTGTTTACCATTGAACAACCTCATGTATGTAAATCTATCTTGAACTTGTCTTTAATGTTCTTCTGCAATTCCTTTGGACCCACTTGCTGGTTTTCTTTCACCCACTTCTTTACTTCTTCTGCCACCCATCTTGACTTGGCTCTACTAATTGTATCCTTCCTAAGGGTTGATTCCTGGCATGTGTGCTTAAAAGGGTTCACTTTGACCTGAACATCCGTGCTATTTCGCATTTTAGATGCGAGCATCCTCCATGGACAACCCTCAGTCAGACAGTGCACTCTGTAACATACTTGATCGCTCTTGTCAACTTTGAAAGTACATTCTATCTTGATGCAGTATGTCACAAGTGCATTTCTACACTCAGTCATGGATGCATAAACGGCACCTTCTTCCATATGAGGGTTCAAAGGGTCCCATTCAACTGCTACAAGGTCTTCGTCCTCACCCAGCGCATCATCATCCACACGGACTGCATTGTGAGCCTCATCTTGGTTTTCAGCCCGAGGTGCCTGTCGTAAATTCTGAATAACATCAGAATATAGCTTCTCTTCATCAACCCCAGAATTGTATTCATCAGGCTCCACTTCAAGGGGGGCCTACTGCCGGTGCCCACACTTGTCGAGCCACCACGTCGTCGTGCACTAACTGAATTGTTCTGGCTAAAGATGCCATTACGACGACTTGGTTCTCCCCGAGATGTTGCACCCGCCATCCTAGGTCCAAATGTCTGCTCAAGCACATCAATTTGCAGCCTCACATGAAAATTCTCTTTCTCTTTATGCCTAGCAAACATGGTAGCCAGCTCTTCATCATTACTAATTGTCACCCATTTTATTTTCCCATCATAATATTTATATACCACTTCATCAAGCAAACCCCAAGGATATTGGCTACAAATTACCTCCCCAAATTGTCTGAAACTCCAACTACTAGACATTGGCAACCGATAATCGAAACCTCCTTGGTATTTCTTCTTATTATTTGCATTGAACATGTACCGGTCCCTTCTAATGTGCATCAAGAAAGCAAACCGCAACTCCATCCTAACCGACGAAAAACAGAGACGCAATCAGCACACTAATCGGGCAAACCTACTCGAATCGACTGTTCAAATGCACAACCAAGCTCAATCTAAACAGGAGACGTGACTTACCCCTCGGGAACCCAGTCGTGGACGCGGCGGATCTCCGGCCCGATGCCTGCCTCGCCAAATACTCTGGGGTCGCCGCTGCTCGCCATTTCGCCCTGGGGTTCTTCCTCCTTGTTCAAACAGCTCCACCAGTCCCCCACCTTTGAGCGCTCCGGGCGGGCGGACGGAAGGAGGCCGTGCCGCGGGTCGACCAGGTGGCGGGCGCCCCACCCGTGGCGTCGCAGGAAGGTGGCGGGCGGAGCAGGTAGCGGTGGAGCGTTGGCGCGGGACGGTAGCGGCGGAGCAGGCCGTGAAACTAGTGGCGGGGCACGTGTTGGCTGCGGCGCAGGTGGCGGCGGCAGCACAAGACGGCCGGCCGGCTGATGGGCAGAGCGGGCGTCGATTTGGCCGGCTAGAACCCTACGAATGATTTGGGGATTTTGTTGCACGGGTCCACATGTCAGCTCCGTACCCACGTCAACGCGGTGTAACCTTCGGACCCACAACCACTAACGCCGACGGACGGAATGGACTAAAACCTGGCCGTTTGGCCTCATCATAGTAGCTGCGCATGGATTAGGGGCAAAACTGAGCACAATTCGTATATGAGGGCAAGACTGAGCACGTAAACACCATTGAGGGCAACAGTATAATTAACCCATTGAAAATATCTCTGGGGAAAAATAGTAAAAGGGAACGTCACGCACGCCAGTCGGATTTCAGATGCATCTGTACGTACATATGCACGGTTGCACGTCGTTGGGACCAAAGACTGAAACACCCATCTGCAGTGCTGCTACTGCCCAATTGTGCGGATAATGCGCATGCATGCCACCGTGAACTCAGCCACAGTGTCATGCATGGTTACGTGTTACGCGCAGTAATTACAAGTAGTAGTACTCTTCTTGCTTGGTTCTCTGGTTCAGGTTGAGGTTCCAGGATGAGCTCAGCCACAGTCGCGCTCTCTCGTACGGCGGGGTTCCGCGGACGTCGTCGTCGATCCATTTTTTCCCGACGTTTGAGACACAGCAAGTCTTTTCCCGGCGTTCGAGACGTCCACGGCACGGAGTTGCATCGTCAATCACGGTTGGTAGGTCGCTGGGATGCATGGCCATGGTATGCAGGACCAAATGCTTCGATGATGGCGACATGGTGCTTCCTTACGAGACACAGGCAGCATCTCTTGTCGTGAATGGGGTGTTGATGCCCTTATAAAAGGGAGATGTTGCCCCCATTTTGATTCTCAAAAGGACTTGATTTTGGGAGGTAAGAGAGTAAGAGACTGTTTCAAAACGGAAATGTTAACGCCCACACGTGTGGGCGTTTGCACATCGCCCACACGCCTCCATCACCACTCATTTTGCCACGTATGAATAGATGACGTCAGCAGATTTTTTTTTGGTTTTCGGCTTAAAAATGTTGTATCTCCTAAATAAAAAAGCAAACTAAAAATCCGTTTTCACCATTAAATCTGTCTCGACGAGATCTTCAAAACTAGACCCCATGTTGATATATTTCGACGAAATTTTTTTTTGCCAGAAGTTGCCACGATGTTTACACTGTAGTTGCCATAGGGCTTAAACTAAAGTTGCCATGTGGCAATTTTAGTTTGTAGATCATGGCAATTTTAGTATTTTGATGATGGCAACTCCAGTACTTTGACCATAAAAATTATTTTTTGTATGAACCATGGCAATTTTACGCGCATGTATCATGGCAATTTTAGTTTATGGTTCATGGCAAGTCTAGTTTCTTAATTCCCCGTTTTATAAATGTCAAATTTTACTTTTAAATGTAGAAGAAAATAGCTGAAATATATCATGGCAACTTCAGTGTAAACATCATGGCAATTCATATGCAATATACATGGCAACTTTTAATCAAAAAAAAATTTCATCAAAACATATCAACATGGGATCTAGTTTCGAAGATCTCATCGCGAGGGATTTAATGGTGAAAACGGATTTTCAATCGGATTTTTTGTTTAAGAGATAAAACATTTTTAAAAACTGAAAATCAAAAAAGATTCCTGCATGCATGCATGCGATAACGTGGCAATCTGTTTACATTAGAGACGTGTGGTGCGTCTCCCTTCCTGCCACACGTGTGGCAGTTAGCGCGACCCTTTCAAAAAGAAGCCATAATGCACTTCCGAGCTGAGTATGTAGTGTGTACAGTTGAAAGGTGTAGCTACATATGTGAGATGGGATATTAGAGGAATGCTGAGGAAGTGCATCTATAAACTCATGCATGTCAAGATCTGTAGCTCTTATTAACCGGTCATAAATAACAGAACAACAAGTGGCGAGCCTACCTTCACAGGTGACGTCAAGACGAGCGCCTCCACGGCTAAGTGCTCGACACGAGGCGAAATCGCTAGTAGATCCTAGGTGTTGAGCCAGGCTAGGTTCACCGGCCACACGACACAGACAAGGCTTTGTGCCGCTAACGAACATGTCAATAGCCGCAATGACCGGTCAAGAGCTATAATTCAACCTAGAGCCTGGGTTCAGATGAGCCCCGTGAATAGTAGCTCGATTTGAAACAGAAAAAAATTTCAAAATTCCAAAAAAAATTGTGATGCAAGATGCTCCTGTGCATGAACTTCGTGATTTTTTTTGTGAAGTTCGGACATTCGAGGAGCTCGTGGCAAAAAAAAGACAAAATCGGGTGTGAATGGTGCGATTTCAAAAGTTTCTCAAACATCCGAAATTTCTCTTTTTGTCACAAGCTCCTCGAATATCCAAATTTCACAAAAATTTTGCTCCGAGTTCACGCACAGGAACATCTTGCACCACAAAATTAATTTGGAATTTTTTGAACTTCTTTTCTATTCCAAATCGAGGTACTGTTCATGCCCAGGCTCATCTAAGCCAGGGCACCAAATCGCCGCTCTCTATACTCAATGGGAAGTTATCACCGATCTTAAATGGCTTTGTGCATCTTATTGGTGTATAGGCTGATAGTATTTCCATTGTGTCATAAGGATGCTACCTATTTGCAATTATAATATTCAAACTCTGGAAGTTTGAAACCATGGAGTAGGCCTAAAAATGTCATAGGAATATGAAAATCAGTAGTGGTGGTGGCACATATAAATAATTTGTTTGGCTCCCTGTATTGTGCACACAAAAAACTGCATATCCTCGTCATGGTACTTAGGCTTCGGAAGTACATAATAAAACCATGGAGAGACTAATTTTCTTCTTAATTTTGGAAATTTATAAGTTGGATATTAATCTCTAACCGTGTATCGGATATAGAAAGAGATCAGCTATCATGCTTCTAATGTTTGCCCATGCTGCAAATCAGAGCAGACTGAAGACAAAATGTGTGACCATGCACTTTTCTGTAAATCAAATATCAGTATGTCGAAGCCATATATCGATATGTTTCTTAGGGTTCAAGTGAGTTCCCTTAAAAATATACTACTCCGAAAGATGCAAAATGGGATCTCTAGATTCCAAAGCAGACATGTAGCATTGTACTACTATTAAATTAGTACATCAAACTCTGTCATGCTTTGTATGCCTTGCAAAAATGAACTGAACTTCAAGCATGCAATTGCCATTTTCATGGTGAGTGGCTCAAGTGACATGTAGGTGTGATCTAGACTAGTCTGTGATGTGCCTTCATCAATTCAACGTTGCTAGTGTGGAAAACTGGATGAATATGATAGCGGTTAGTAGGTTTCACATGGAAGGGGTGAACAGGGTGTTAATACCCTTATAAAAGAGAGAGGCTGCCCGCATTTCGATTCTCAAAGGGCTTTGATTTTGGGAGATAGGATGCCCGTTTCAAGACAAAATGATAATGCACTTCTGAGCTGAGTATGCGGAGTTGAAACGTGTTGCTACATATGAGAGATGGGATATTAGAGAAATACTGAAGAAGTGCATCTATAAACTCGTGCATGTGGAGCTCAGTTTGAGTCCGGCACGTAGCTAATGTGGAACCACCATCACAACCATGATGTATCAACAGATCTGTTGCTTCGTAGTAGCATGCTCAGGGTTGGCTAGTTCTTGTAGTAGTGTCTTCGCCGTTGGCATTGTACTACTATCCCTGCATGCGTGTTCTTTTTTTCAAGAACACTCACAAGGGTTGCATATCTTTGTATATGCTCCTTGCAATCTGTAATCTGCGGCTGCCTGCATGTTCTGTTGTCATCCATGGATGACATCGAAATTGAAAGGAGCAAGTCCAATCTTGGAACGCTGTAGAAGTGTAGATGCTAACAATTAAGTTCGCGTATATAGGTAAAAAGCTTTCGTCACTCAATTGTATTATTAGCCAAGAACAAAGTAGCAAGAAGTCACACACACACACACACACACACACACACACACTGATGGAATAACAAGGGCGGCAAAAGTGCAAAACCAAACACTCCGATGGAATAACCGTTGCAGAAGCACGCAAGTAATATGTTGCTCAACGGTCATTTCTACAGACACACGTCACACACACCTTGTCTCCGATGAAAATGAAAACGTCACGCTGCACGTACGTCTGTCTCGTGGCTGCGATGAACCACTGAAACACCCATCTGCAGCGCTGGGCAAAAAACACATATTTGACCTGAGGACGAAAAGAATTTACAATCTGAACTGCTTTCAAAAAAAATTCACTGAGCTGACCGTTTCGAGTGGCGCCCGACAGATAGGCGCCGCACTATACTGTGCAGCGCCTGACTCTTAGGTGCCACATGCCGGTCTAGCATGGCAGCCTGGGCTCCACTCCTGGTTGTGCAGCGCCTAGTTGAAAGGAGCTGCACAGTATAGTGCATTGCCTAACGGAAAGGAGCTGCACTATCTTGTATTAAAACTGTTGTAAACTTTAATCCGTGCATCCGATGAAAACGTGCCTTATATGAATGTTGTACATTTTTCCATGTTCTACGCAATGCTGACATTTTCATATTTGTTAGGATCAATTTGCTTGATGAAAACCCTGTTGCAAAAGTGCATCATAATATAGCTGACAGAATCTGTTAAAATTTACAAACTTGACATGATGATAGACATTGACTTATAGCTCTTACGTGTTTGCAACCTACATGAGTTTTGCACTACATAATGTGTACTTTCATGCCATGCCTATGCTTGCCATGTTAATCATCTTTAACATGTTCATTTCTTGTATCTAAGTGACTAACATAATATAAGTGAACTTCTATTACAGAAAGTTGCATTTTGTAAGATCCATAGTAATTAATCCTGGCATCATATGAATATGATCTAATTATGAAACTTAGAAAATATTATGTCTATTTAAGTCCATGTCATTTTCACACCCACTAAATATGTGCATCACTATATTTTGAAACACTAAAGTACCTAAGGCAATGTTCTGCCAGATTGACACATTAATTTCATCGAGTTCATGGATATCATCGAGTTGCTTCTATTACTCCCTCCGACCGGGTTTATTAGGTCCCCTTACATTTTGAGTCAAAGTTTGACCATGAATTTAACTAATAAAATATAAACTATATGTCACAAAAACTATACTATAGAAAACCTCTTTCAAATACAAATCCAACAATATATTTTGTGTAGCATATAATTTATATATTTTTAGTTAAATACATGGTCAAATTTAGACCCAAAATACAAAAGGGGCTAATAAACCCGGACGGGGGTAGTACATCGTAGTACATCGGCTATGTCCGACCGTTCGTCTCTACCGACGGTCAACCACCAACTCCTGGCCACCCATTTAATGGCCGATGAACAGAGGAACTACTCTATATATATATAGGTCTTGTTCGGCAAAAACTTATTAGAACTTTACAGAATTCTATTCCTTGAATGTTTTGCAGAGCTTGTTGGTTTATAGTAGGATTAAAAACCATAAGTTTCCTTAATCTCTTTTATGTGTAATTTGGCACTGAAAATTCATGAAACAATCCTCATTGAAATGTTACTTTGTTTGAATGAGAAGTATATAATGCAACCAATACTTATCCAATAAAATCAACGTCACTACAACCCGACAACTTCTGTTACACATTCCTACACATGGTTTCAGACTTTCAGTTGTCACAGCATTTATTGTATCAGGGAGTGGTGGAGTGTCCTTATGACAATTCTAGGCGATGTCATAGGATTTCCAAAATAAAAACCATTTTCCCATTACTTGGCACATGCAGGTGTTGTAGCCCAATACCTATTTCATGTACTAAGCAGTGGGCTTGATATTATTTTGACACGCACTCCTTCACCAATTGAGTCTCCATATTTTTCTCTTCACATGTTTCTGAAATTGTGAGACAAAGATACCCTATGCGTGGTAAATTAGGAACTCCTCAACCAACAACATCCATGTATATTTTACACAAAAGTCAACAACAAAAGAAATGGAAAACAGTCCCATGGTCGATTGTTCCATTTGAAGAACTACATATGACTAAAAATGTAGAGGGAAGTGGCGTGGTCCAATAGTTAGTAACAATATTCATCTCAGGTCACTAATAGAAAAGGGGGCAATGGTCCAGGCCAGGTCAGCCCATTAGTCCCGGTTCAATCCAGAACCGGGACCAATTGGGGCATTGGACCCGGTTCGTGAGCCCCGGGGGCCGGCCGGGCCACGTGGGCCATTGGTCCCGGTTTGTCTGGACCTATTGGTTCCGGTTGGTGGGACGAACCGGGACCAACGCGCCTCGCTCCTGGCCCACCACCATTGGTCCCAGTTGGTGGTTTGAACCGGGACCAAAGGCTGCCCTTTAGTCCCGGTTCACGCCACCAACCGAGACTAAAGGGTTGGCCCTCGTGGCGGTTAGAGTTTAGTCCCACCTCGCCAACCGAAGGGGAATCAGACCGGTTTATAAGCCCCTCCCTCTCTCCCTTTGTTGAGCTCCTCTCAAAATGAAAATAGATGCCCTTATATAGGAAATTTAATCTAAATTCATATTGAATTTCTCTGAAATTAGTGAAATTTATTATGAATTTAGGTTGAATTTTCTCTATAAGCGCATCTATGCTCATTTCTGAGCAGTTTTTTATATAGTTTTTTTTCTTTTCTGCTATATTTATTTTTTTCTTTTTATTTCTGAGTTATAATAAGTCATTAAAAATAAGCATCTATGCTCTTTTTTAGTTAAGTTAATCACAACTATTTTTTCTTCTATTTATTTATGAATTGTAATAAGTCATTAAAAATAAGCATCTATGCTCATTTTTTAAGTAAAGTTAATCACAACTATTTTTGCTTCTATTTATTTTTGAGTAGTTTTTTATATAGTTTTTTTTCTTTTCTACTATATTTATTTTTTTCTTTTTATTTCTGAGTTGTAATAAGTCATTAAAAATAAGCATCTATGCTCATTTTTTAGTTAAGTTAATCACAACTATTAAAAATAAGTCATTAAAAATAAAAAAAAAGAGGCGCAATGCTTGTTAATTTGCTTCAAGCCTTTCGGAATAGTGTCAACTGCATTGCACATAGCTCTGTGCAGTCTACCCTATTTCTCAAGGCTTGAAGCTAACCAACGTGCAGGTGAGCATTGAGCCTCTTTTTCATCGTCTCTGCACTCAGGGCTTATAAACAGCTGCGAGTGCCTCTCGCTTGGCGAGGTGGGACTAAAAAAACAGCTGCAGAAAGAATCCACTAAAAAATAGTTGCAGAAAATAAAAAATTAGACGGGTCCATTGGTACCGGTTGGTGGCGCCGCCCCGAAGCCGTCCCTGCCCCGCCCCAACGCCGTAGCCACCCCGCCCTGACGCCGTCGCCGCCCCGCCCCGACGCCGTCCCCTGCCGCCCTGACGCGCGCCGTCGCCGCCCCGCCCCGCTGCCGTCGCCGCCCGCCCTGCCGCCCCGACGTCGTCGCCGCCCCGCCCCGACGTCGTCGCCCACCCTGCTGCACCTCGCCGTC
>NC_041383.1:46009601-46010107 GCF_002162155.2 Triticum dicoccoides
GTCGCCGCCCGCCCTGCCGCCCCGACGCCGTCGCCGCCCCGCCCCAACGTCGCCGCCCGCCCTGCTGCACCTCGCCGTCGCCGTCGCCGGCCGTGAGCAACTTTATTTTATTTTTGTTAGATTTTTTTGTTAGTTCATAGATTTATTTGTTAGATTAGATTTGTAGTAATTTAGATATGTAGTTCATATTGTGTAATTTAGATTGTGTAATTAATTTGTTCATATTATGTTAGATTTTTTTGTTAGTTCATAGATTTATTTGTTAGATTAGATGTGGTGTAATTTATATATGTAGTTCATATTGTGTAATTAATTTGTTCATATTATGTTAGATATTTTTGTTAGTAGATTTTTTTGTTAGATTTTTTATGATTTTTGTTAGATTTTTTTTAGATTTTTTTGTAGTTCATAGATTTTTTTGTTGGATGTGTAGTAATTTTGATGTGTAGTTCATAGATTTTTTATCTTATATATGCAAAGATCGAATATGTCAAATTTTTATGATT
>NC_041383.1:46010138-46019544 GCF_002162155.2 Triticum dicoccoides
TTTTATGATTTTTGTTAGATTTTGTTAGATTTTTTTAGATTTTTTTGTAGTTCATAGATTTTTTTTGTTGGATGTGTAGTAATTTAGATGTGTAGTTCATAAATTTTTTATCATATATATGCAAAGATCGAATATGTCAAATTTTTATGATTTTTTTCTGTTCATAGAATCTTTATGATTTTTTTTGTTGTAATTTTGTTTATAGAATTTTAATGATTTTTTTATTCATAGTACGTATTTAGAAAAATACTAGTTTATTTTTAGTAAGTACTACTTTATTTTATTTATAGTAAGTGCTTCATATATAGTTGAACTAGCTAGTTGATTTAATAAACTACTTTATTTTACTATATATAGAAGTAGTTTGTTTTTAGTAAGTACTACTTTATTTATTTATAGTAAGTGTTTAGTAGTTGAACTAGCTAGTTGATTTAATTAATAAAACTAATTTATTTAACTATATTTAGAAGTAGTTCCCGCATCGACGTCGGCGATGCCTACCCCGCATCCTCGCCGTCGTCGACTCGGCGGTGGAGGCTTGCTTGATCAGGGCCATGTTCGGGACTGGGCTCCGCCGGGCTGGTATTGGGAGGTGCTACCTTTCGGGGGACGTAGGTTGGTGAGGAGGCAGCCCATTGTTGACCCGATCCTTGTTTGGTGGCGGTCGCGTGGGCCAGTGACGGTGCCGAGGCTTCGGTTCTTTAGGGATCTCATTGGAGCTATGATCCTGTGATGGTTCCTTATCTTTGGGTGTCCACCGCCCGCGTCGATACCCGTCGGGCGCTACGGTTCTAGTTGTATTAGTGATGCTATATTAGTGATAATATTCGACGATGTACGGACACCAAGAGATGATGTACTTTTGCTTATAATTATTGAATGCATGCTAATTTGAATACTACTTTATTTTATGATTTGGTTTTGCTTATTTTATGATTTGGTTTTGCTTATTGAATGCTCATATTGGATAAGTTCTCCTTCATTCCCGTGTGCTAGACAATTTGATGTAATAATGCACTCGGGAATGCAAGGAGGAGCTACGTACATCACCGATAGTCAACCCGTGATTAATAATCTAGTTTAATATTTGAATTATGAACATAGGCCGGAAATGTCGTACTCGGACGACGAAAACCGCCCGGGGGAGTGCGACTGGTGCCACGACGACCGAGGTATCTGCGACAGGTTCATTGAGCTGGACGAAGATCGTCGCTTCAGCATTAAGCTCGAGGAGACCTTCGATGTTCATACGGTACGCAACCGACGACAATAGTTTTTTTTGTAATTACTCATGACTTCAACTATTTTAATCATGACAATATTTTTCATCTTTTCCAATTCGACTAGCTTATCCCATCCTTTGCAAGACGCTATGTCTTGGAGAGGATGGGTTTTGAAGACCATGAAAGTTTCGAAACCAAAAAAATTATCCTAAGTACCCATCATGGTGTGGATTTTCAAGTAAAGCTGTACAATGCTCAGAGTGTAATCCATTTTGGTTGCAAAAATTGGGAAGCACTTTGCAAGATGTATGGTCTTGATGAGGATATGCTTGTCACCATGGATCTTGGTGATCCTACAATCGAGCAAGAGAGACCTTCGATTTGGGTCCTTGTGGATACACCTCCAATTCTTCCCCCATGTGAGCTTAACATAGTTATTAAGTAATTTATATTGTTTATTTCAAAATAGTTGACAACTTATCTCTATTGACAGCTTATTTTCATTCTTCAAAGAATGTGCGGAAGATGGTAGACAAAACCTACTACACCGAAGGCTCCGAATTAACTTATCAGGAGAAAAATCATCTGGTCGCATTTTGTACTGATCTTGAGAATTACAATATCTACAATCAAACTCCTCAACATTATGGTCAATACATGCCACTAGTGCACGTGTTGAACTACGGTAACTACCATGAAGATACCCTGGTAAGCTTTTTTTACTATTACGACATCTGTGATCTTTTTGCACACTTCTAAAACTAGTACATCATTGCTAACTACGAAGTTATTACTATGTTTTTCAACAGATAATCCCGAATGATTGTGTGCCTCATCTGATGTATACGCATGGTAGCCTTCATGTTTTGAACATACAACTAGGTCGTCCTACGAATCTCAACTGTCCATACCGGGTTTCTAAAAGAAGTGGAGACATAACAACCAAAGAATGGAGAAAATGTATGGACAGTCGTAAGGAGCTTCTTGGAAGCAACAAGCAGCGAAGGGCAAGAATTGGAGACAGGATGATCGCCATTCTTCATAATGGAGAGTCAGGGTCTATATTGTTTTATGCTATTTTACCTTAAGGGTGTTTAGGTCCTACCTGATACTGATGATCATGTGCTAAAAATAATTATGTAGGGTTGGGTTCGATGACTATGAGGATGATGATCGTATGACTTATTATTAATAACGAGTAGAAGTTGTATGATGATGCATAGGACTTGTTATTATATATGATGATGTATGATGCGCATGCATGAGCATGTTATATCAGCGGTGAAATGAACATAGCAGCAGCGTTGATAAACCAAGGACGAAGATATAAGAGAGGACACTTATCTCTATTAGCTAGCTAATAACAACCTAAAAATAACCCCCAAAACCCCTAAAGCAGCCACATTTGTAAAAAAAACATGAACTTTTGGTCCCGGTTGGAGCCACCAACCGGGACCAAAGGTCCCCCCTGACTGGGCTCGACGGACCAGCCACGTGGAGGCACATCTGTCCCGGTTCGAATTTGAACCGGAACTAATGGGTGGAGGTATTAGTAACGACCCATTAGTCCCGGTTCATGAACCGAGACTAAAGGCCCTTACGAACCGGGACTAATGGGTGTTTTTCTACTAGTGGGTGTAGCTAGCCAAGTCAGTGTGAGATCCATAATTTCAGTTGTTCTTCATATTTCTACTTTGCTGCGAATTAATTAAAATGTGTTTTCCTGCGCATATTTTTGTGGGTCACACTCATACTATTTCACTGGGTTCCCATGTTCTAGATTAACAATATGAATGATTCGCTAGAATTCTATCGACGGCGACCCGATATACAAGATAAATATTGTATATGGGGTCCAGGTCGATAGAATTTGTTAACGTGGAGAGAAACATGAGACATGAAGTGGCCAGGGTTAGGCCCCCATGTTTTGCATATATGAGAATTAACTTTAACCATAATTCAGGAGGGTAATTTGTACTTATGTTTATATGTGAGAATAAATATATAGAATGATTATATTTTGTTCAGATGGTAGAATGGTTATTTGTTAACGTGTAATCTTGTTCTGACGTTAGGTAGAATAGAAACTTTTTCTAACGTTTAGCAAAAATTAGTTGTGAATGAATTGTGCCTTAAGTTTGCTTAAGAAAAAAATTGTCCCTTCATTTGGGTCACTTTCTATGTTGATGAAAAAAGTCTCACAAAAGAAATCAACTTATCGACACTAATACTTCTTCTTCTAGCGAAAATACATGGCATCATTATGTTTTCTTAGAGTCAGAATCACTGGCACCATTATGTTTTGATATACAAACTAAGAACGTGATAACTTGATGGACCCAATATTAATAATTAAGACATGGATTAAGCAGTTGGGCCCACAATCCCACCAAAAAGAGTATCCTTTGAGAGAGAGAGAAATTAATCTCTCCTTTCCAGGAAAAAGAAAAGGAATCTATCTTCGGTTACTATTAAAGCTACTGCTTTTCAACGTCATGTCCAACTCCGGCCAATTTGCCAATCATTAGCATGACTATAAAAATAAGGTCCGGGGCAATGGCGCAATGTCCTCGCGTCTCATCCAGCGATTTGTTAAAAACACAGAAAAGTGGTCACCGGTCTCAAGAGAGAAACTTAACACACAATGGTATTTAGCTGAGTAAGAATAACATTAGGTGAACTATTGGGATCGATATATTATATAGTTTGGGGTATCTTTTGGTTGATGTGGTGGTTAAGCGGTTAATTGTTAGTGCTAGTATAGTAATTAAACAATTGGAAACTGCGTCGTCCATCGTTAGTTCAATGGGTCAGTACTTACATAGGTTGCCTCTTTTGAAGCTGCAAGTGTGCTTTAAGTGCCTACACTTGTTCCATGCATTAATATGTTATGTCATCAGTCAAGTTTTTGTCAAGAACCAATCATTGTTGTAGAGAATCCATAAATTGTTTACTAAGTATCTAGCATTCTAGCTAAGTTGTTGTTAGGTGAGGTTTCATAGCTACAGGATAACAACATATGTGATATTACTATTTTATAGGATAATATATGATATATTTCTATATTGGAGTAAACTAATCGTTATCCCTATATCCTTCAGATCTCTGAATTGAAAGCTAGATTCCCATGAAGGTGTAGATTTGGATCGATGGAGCAGATACGCGGGTCCATCAAAGGATCCTCCATCACCAAGTTGATATGCATGCACCATCGGCTTTAGGCACGTTGTTTGTGAACAAATCCATCAGATCATGAGATCAACAACCCCAAATATGACGAGGTGACGGCTGGTGTTGATTCTGCAGGCCTACCGGCAAAGCATATACTTAATAGAGTATGTGTGCACTACGGGTCCATTAGATTAATTCGATTAATTCAATTCGATTCACAACAAAAAAGGTCCATTAGATTAATTCAACTCGATTTTAGAGGCTACCATTTCTCAAAAGTCTGGCCCATCGATGGACTACGACAACTAAAACCTTTTTAATTAGTTGAGATCCATACTTGCGTATGTCTGTTCTCAACTAACTAAGAAATAATTCTTATTAATAACGTGAAACCTGAGATTTCATCTTTAGTGAACCATCCAACAAATAGTTGGTTCGTACAATTAATAAATTTTATTGTGTTCTTTGAGAAAAATAATTTTTATTGTAGAAGCTAATAACCATGTGTTTTACTTTTTAATATAGTATCGAACAATCATACTCCTATTACCAACTTCAGATGAAAGTAAAACACTTTTTAGAAGTGTTAAGTTCATAAATAAGTCACACAATTAAGCATGATAATTATCTAGTTAAATGGCAATATTAACCTACACCGTACCCGACCCGACACACATGTATGGGCACCATGTATATATGCGACTCAACTGATACACTTTTAGTTTCATGGAAGTAGTGTTGAATAACCTATCTACATCACCATAATCATCATAGGTACACAAACCCTACTGCTGACCAAGTAGCTATCCGATTAGCGGCGCCTCGGCGCCTCAGACCGTACGGGCCACCAACTTTGAAACGGAACTTCTCTTGGCCGGTGCCACTTTTCCCCTTCCCTTTATTGACCTATCAGCAAGCTTATTAATTAGTAGCAGCTTTGTGTTGCTTTCATAAGTTGGATTGGAGAGATCACAAAGAAACTAGGTTAGTTAATTTCACAAGGCAAACTAGATAGCTATAGCTAGGTAAAGGATATGTTACGTAATCTCCACTCCTTTTTCATGAGGGGTTTTGTTAGCATGTCTAGTCTACTGCAAGAACGGCGGAAAAGGTAATGATGGATTTTGTAATCGTTTGCAGTTTTGTAGACACTGCCTTTGGTATGGGCCGCATGCACCCAGGCGCCCTTTTAGTCGTCAGATCAGATCCCCATTTCCGGAGTGCGTCAGAGGCATGGGCATGTACAATGCATAGTCCCAGGGTGATGCCTCTCATGCCATGTAGGATCGGATATCAGGTAAAGTAGGTTCGGATAGGGAAGCGGGATCCTCTATAGGAGGCGGGTGCTTGGAGAGGAAAAGTATGGTCCGGTGTCGAAAGCTGAAAAGGTTGGAGGAAAAAATAGAGTGCATGCGTACTAGAGTCTTTATTTTCTATTTCTTAATAAGGCCCACTAATGATAGCTTGCATTGGAGAGAGAAAATAAATGTAGATGCCTGAAATTACTTTTTATCATGGGACATCTGTATCCATATACCATCATTGTACATGTCGTAAGTGATGCCTAAAACAATAGGAATATCGTATCGTGTGATCTTTGCTTTGCTTGTAAAGTTGGAACCAAGAGCTAATTCCAAACTGAAATGAAATACATACGTGTAAAATCTATGTATACTCGCTCACTTAGTGGCCCACTATGAAAAGTAGTAAAAGTGTAAAACATTTTCTGAAGCGCTCGCCTTGATACAAAACATGTAAAGAAATGGATTTTGCACACATCTAAATAGCGTACTAGTCAGGTCGTACCAATTTGGTTCTTTTTTTTGGCGCAGGATGCATGTGAACATTCTTTTGGCACTAAAACTTACAATTTGTTGTATAATATAAATCGAGATGGACATCCTTTTAAATTTTAAATTAGAAAAAACCAGGGCATTGGCCCTCTTTAAGCAACAATGCATGTGATTATTATTTTTGCAGTATCACCGATCCTCTTCACTCTTTAATAATTTGCAATAAGAGTTTACTTTGATCAACCATAATGACAAAATTGAACAGAAATGATGCCTCAAACTACTTCATGTTCATGTATTTTACTGGCAGTACACAACACAACAAATAGCCAGCAACGAAGCAAACCCTAAATCAAATATTGGGGAATTGGGAAATGGTACATCAAATCAGGCCGAGCCTAGTGCCAGAGTGCAGACTGGGCGGTGGGCGACCGGGGTAGGGCACTGGGGTAGCAGGGTCGCCACCGGGGGCAGTGGCGCAGATGGCGCCGAGGGTGCGATGAAGAGGCATGTGCGGAGGAGCCTCCTAGGCAGCTGGCGACCGGGGAGGGCGACGACGCAGGGAGAGGCAGGGACGGAGTGGCCAGTGGCTGGGCGTCGGACAGGGTATAGCATCGCGTGTGTATGGTCTGGCGGCGTGTGCATGGTGTGTGGTCTGGCGTGGGTTGTTTTGGGTCAAACTGTAAAGTGTTGTTGGGCCAATTCTTTCCTTCTATGGGCCATCTCTTTATAGATATATGATATGTATATAGGACGGAACGAAATCCCACCCACCCTGGCCACCCTGTAGCTCCGCCCCTGCCGTCAAAGGTAAACAATTAGGCCCACCATTGATACTGTGTGCGACAACAGTGATTGTACTGCAACTCAAATGGTACTCCCTCCGATCCAAAAAAAAGTGTCGTGGCTTTAGTTCAAATTTGAACGTTGAACTAAACCATGACACTTTTTTTGTATCGGAGAGAGTACCAAGCAGTCGCATTTGTTGGTCACTACTTTGTAAGATGATTACGAGTGTGGTTGTACCACTAGCCTATAAGGAACCGGAGTGAGGTTTTAACTTCTTACTAATGCGAGAATATTCATTTTGTGCAACATAAACAATAAGTGTAAGATGATATTCCTGTCAATTTTGAGACGCGTGTTCTGATCTTCGCAAAAAGTTGTGTGAGATTTTGAGTACATGTTTGTTGTTTCTAAAGAAAAACTAATTATATCGAAGTGACATGGTGAATGAAGGTGCCTCCCCTTTGTATATCGAAATGAAGTTGGATATGTACATGTTCCCAACAATTGCTACTCCGTACTGGAAGAGCTACTTTAGGGCAAAAGTAGGCCATGCCTTACCCAGCTCAACAAAAACATCTTGAGAGCAAATTTTATGAGATATCCTTCACCCTGGCCTGCCTTAGCCCATGCAGTGAATTATTTGTGCTCCACCACTGCTACTCCGTGCAGCTATCTATGTAGTGAAATATCTGCTCGAACAATATTAAAAGTTAGCTACTCGAGCCTCGGAAAGTAATATCAATCTTAAATAAGAAAAAATGAGACAAACAATCTTAAATAGATAGAGCCTATTGATCAAGAAAATAAGAGTCATACAAATACAAATACTTACAATCTCAATCTTCACATTGTCAGAAAAATACCAATCTTAACATACTATCTTAGCATAACAGTATTTTTTGAAATTATAAGTCACATTGTTTCTCAGAAAACAAATTAGCAATAAATAGAAAAGCTAATTGTTGTACTACCAATCGGGCCAAAAAAAATGTGTGCCTGCTTCTAATCTTATGCAGCTTAATTATTGGGATGTAGGTATCAGTCCGCCAGAAACCACCACATTGCCAGAGATAGCAATAGCAATCCGCAAATGCTAGGTCTATCATATTGCGAGACCGCAACAGCTCTCTTCTACAAATTTCACCCGGGTGGGCCGGCAAAACAAGATCTATGCCAGCGGTTTTAGGAAAGTTTCTACCAGGATTGCGATTGGATTGGTTTTCAAAACCTTATGCCCAGTTTTTTTGTAAGGTTTTGAGCAGGTTATATTTTTTTCCTGCTTTTTTTAATCATTTTTATTTATCGGTTTTGATTTGGTTTCATTATTTTTTGGTTTTTCCTGCTCATCATTCATTTTTATTTTTATTTTTATTATATGTTTCATCTTTATCTTGTTTCTATTTTCAAATACATGTCGACCATTTTTTAATACACGTTGAACATTTTTCATATAAAGGTTGAACATTTTTAAGATACATGTTTGATATTTTCAAATACATGTTTAACATTTTAGCCGAATACATGTTGAAATTATAAAATTACATTAAATATTTGTAAATAGGTGAATATATATTGTAACACACTTTAAATACTTTTCAAAAATGGTATGGAATGTTTTAAAATGTGCGATCATTTTTAACAATGCACGAACATTTTGAATGCCACTAAATTTTTTTAAAACATGTTAACATTTTTTCAGTGTCTTCAACAGTTTTTTAAATGGTAATTTTTTTTTGTTCAAATTGCAAGCACAAGCTTTTCACATTTTTCCTAAACATTTTTTAGAAAATACCATGAACATGATTTAAAACGTGTGAACTTTCTTAAATATCACAAAACATTTTTTGAAATGCATATAAGCTGGGGTTTTTAATGGTATGTTGACTGTTGTAATGTAAATAAGGGGACAAGAATTATATAAGAAAGAGGACAAGCGTAGCTTGGTAGAGCGACAAGCGCGTTCATAGATGATCGTAGTTCGCAGGCCGTCCCAATAGGCATGGCGAGCGACAAGCATCTCAGCGAGGCAATGCTAGGGCTCACAAGAGGCGGCATACAGGGGAGTGATAATGAACGGGTACCCTTGGGAGATTCCTAGCGGCGCTCGCGGTGCAGAGAGGTTGTGATGCGTGTTTTTGACGCATTTTAGGGTTTTCCTTTTTTTAGGTTTTTGAATTTTGCATGGTTTTCCCGAAGTTTTGTGAAAAAAATAATTTTTTTTGTTTTCCTCGTGTGAAGAACACTTTGAGGAAAAGAGCACAGTTGTACCACTGTGCTTTTTCGTGCTTCCAAAAAAAGTGAAAAGCATAGTTGTTCTCTCGGTTTCCAAGTTTTTTCAGCTAAATAGGTCGATCAAAAATCAATTTAGGAATTGTGTTATGGGTAAAGTCTAGTTCCTTTTTTTGGTTTTCAACTTTTAGTTTTTAAAAA
>NC_041383.1:46020047-46024382 GCF_002162155.2 Triticum dicoccoides
TTGTGTTCCGGTTCTTCTATTGCATATTTTTTCCAGGTTTTTCCGAAAAAAGAGTTTGTCCAAACATATCAACATTGGATCTAGTTTCAGAGATTTGAGATCTGGACGCGTGAAACATAATAGTGACAACCGTTAGTGATATGGACACACGGTTCAAGAGATAAAATGTTTTGGAAAAATGAATTAACAAAAAAAAGCACAAACCCTTAGGTTCCTACAACGTGAGCCACTTGTCACCATAAGAGGAGGTGGGAGTGACCTTTGTAAAGGATACCCCTTGACTAGTGATTTCAAAGATACAATCGTAGCCGGCAGCAGTCCTATTTGATGCACATGGTGGATTGCAGTGGGCCGGCCCAGATTGCCATTGTAGCTATTTTTCTTTCTTTTTTCTTCATTTTCCCATTCAATTTTCAGTGTATATTCAAAACATATTCATCGTATATTCATTATTTTTGTCCTATACTAAAAAAATCATCATATATTAAGATCAACGTTCATTAAGAAAATTGTTTTCCCTATATTTATAAACATATATGATAATTGTACAGAAAAATACTCAAAATGAAAACTGGAAAGGTTAGAGGAAAATCAAAGAAGAAGCTAAACCTGAAGGAAAAGCAAGAACAAATACACTGGGAAATATATAAAAAGTAGACGAATCAACTGAAAACCATAGAAACCAAAAAGATGAAAACACCCCAAAAAGAAAGGCAACCAAAATTTAAATGAATGATAGTAAAGAAATAAAAAGTAAAACCCACTAAAAAAAGAGAAACAGAAAAAACAAAAGAAAACTGCGAAGCCTGATAGACAAACAGAGAACAAAACAACAACAGAAAAATACTAAAAAGGAAGCGACCGTGACAAAAAATGCTTGGGAAAACGATTGAGACAAATACATGTGGAAACATATTACATGCTAAAGGTGCTATATAGGATTTGCCGCACGGATCATATTTTCAAGGAACCATTTATGGCGCTTGCGCTGTACGCACGCGTGCCGCAGCCCACAAGCGCCTGCTCCTCCTGACCGGTTCTCAAGCTTCTTCGGGGCGCGCCTATGTATCGCTTACTGTGAGATGTAGGGCAGCCTCGCCATAGCATGAGACTGGGTCGGCTAATGACGCAGGAGGCCACAGGCAAAAGGTCAGAACCTCATTTTTTTTTCTGTTTTTAATGGTTTTACATTTGATTTTTTACTTTTGTATACACTTCCAGACATTCTAAATGTAAATATCACAAACACACTTTACATAAAACATTTTAAAATTGTGAATCATGCATTTGAAAAATGTTCAATATGTATAAGAAAACCTTTCCAATAGAAACAAAAAAATATACATCGTGCATTAATAAATAGAAATAAAAATATAGGTTTAAAAAATGATAATCATGTATTTGGAAAATTTAAATGTTTATAGAAAATATGTTTTCTGCTTATAAAAATGTATACAGAAAATGTACAACGTGTATAATAAATATATACATAACAAATAAAAGTTTTCAAAACACTTATCATGTGTATGGAAAATGTTGTACAAACAATATTATGATATATGGAAAGAATATATAATGTGTAAGAAAAATATAGACAAATTATTTTAATCATTTATTCAGAAAATGTTAAATGTGTATATATAAAATGTTTGTGATCTATACAAAAATTTTGAAATGTTTATAGAAAACTAGACACCAAAAATATATGTTTCGAAAAGCTCAAGCAAGCATTTCCAAAATATTAAAGATTTTAATAGAAAATTCAAATACATGGTCAAACATTTTTTTAAAGCTTACCATTTGTTTACCTTGTATAAATATTTTCTAATATCAGTTTAGACATCAAAGTAATATAATTTTTCCAAAATATGTAAATGTGTATGAAAAGATTAGACATGAAAATAAAAATGTTCCTGATGCATACAAAAACGTACAAAGCAAAAGAAAGAAAACCCATGAAACCATAAAAAAATGAGAAAAATAAATTAAGAAAAATGAAGAAACAAAGAAAGGAAAGTTAAAACCAGTAGAAACAGAGAAAGAAATAAAGAAAAACAAAGAAAAAAGATACCAGAATAACCGTGAAACAAAATAAAAGACAGGTGACAAAACGAAAAAATACCAAAGAAACTGTGAAGATACAAAGAAAACAAAGAGAAAAATAATAGAAAACAAAACAGAAGAAAGCCAAAAGGACAAAAAAAATAGACCAAAACCAGCAGTGACCGGCCCGGCTAAAACGTGACACGAATTTCTTCCAGGCGAGCGTAAAATGCAACTTGCTTTTTTTTTTTTGCGATGGACGATATAATTTGCTATAACCCATATATCTCGCCTGACGAGAGATGTATGCTCCACTCGCCTCAGGCGCGCGAAATCCTATCTGCCGCACGGGAGGCAGCGAGCTGCGAAAAAAATGGGCCGGCCCAATTATCATTAACCAACGCGCGCAACAGTACCCGGTATTACGAACCCTGTACCAGTTTTCCAGCCGTTTTTTTTCTTTTTTAGAACCTTCTAGGACGTTCCTGAACCGGTTTCTTTTTCCTTTTTGTTTTTTCGTTTTTCGTTTTTCTTTTGTCCTGTTTCCTTTTCCTTTTCTCTCCTTTTTTTCTTTTCCTTTCCATTTTCCTTTTTCTTTTTTATTCCTGTTTTTCTAAAAAAGTTTGTACTTTCAAATATTGCTCGCTTCTTTTACAAAAAGTTCTAAAACTTAAAAAGTAAAGAATTTCATATTCAAAAAATGTTTGCATTTTAAATATTTGTTCAGAAATTCAAAATATGTTCGGGTATTTTTTCACAAATTCAAAAAATGTACGGGCATTTCAAAAAATGTTCCCACTTTCCAAAATTGTCATAAATTCAAAAAACTTCAAGCTTTGAAAATTTCTCGCAAATTTAAAAAATGATTATGTTTTCAAACTTTGTTCGCAGATTTAAAAGAAATGTGTTCTCAAAATTTGTCCACAAACTAATAAATGTTCAGGCTTTCAAATTTTGTTTGCAAATTTTTAAAATGATTATGTTTTCAAGATTTGTTCGCAAATTTGGGAAATGTTCTTGTTTGCAAAATTTGTTCGCAGATTGTAAAAAAATATGTTCCCAAACTCATAAATGTTCAGGCGAATTTTATAATATGTTCATAACTTCAAAACATGATGGCGTATTTGAAAAAAAATCAGTTTTTTCAAACAATTCTTCATCATTTCAAATAATGTTATCATTTTCGGCATTGTTCCTTTTTAAAAATGTTTGAGATTCCCGAAAATGTTCTTGTTTCAGAAAATGGTCGAGTTTGATGAGACAATCAGAAAATGGTCAAGCCCAGTCGGCTTTGGTTCTTAAAGCTATAGGCCACTGTAATGACAGTATTACAAGTCTAGTGCAGTGGCTATGAGCCCTCGTGCGCAAGCTAGGTCGCCAGTTCCAATCCTGTGATCGCTGCCGCGCTATTGATTTTTTGCCTTCTTTTTTGTGTCGCGGTAGAGGTCCATGGGCCGGCTCAGTTTGGTTGTCACCAGTGCGTGGCGCCGCCATTTTGACGCAAAGAGCGGCAAATAGGGGCTCTCCTCAGGCGCTGCGCGACACAGCCGGCCGACTACTGTAGTTGTTCCCTGCAATTTTTCCTGTTCTTTTGTCCGGTTTTACTGTTTTTCGGCCGTGTTTTTCTGTGTAATGGTTTTCTCAGTGCTGTTTCGTGTCCCTCAAAAAAAGGTACTGTTTACATTGTTTGGGTTGGGTTTTATTATTTTTCACTTTGGTTTTGACTTCTTCACGTATTTTTTTCTTTTTTCTTTGTCATAATTCGTTTTCCTTTGTTTTCACCGTCTTGCTTTTGGCTAATATTTTATTAATTTTCAGAAATAATACACCGGTTTGATAGTTTTGACAAATAATACGACATCATCTTCCTGAAGGACGACTGGACCTAATCGTTTTACTTGTAGACGATTACTTTCTAGTCGTCCTCCAGGAAGCCGACTGGGCAATCGTCTGAAGGTGGGCCTCCAGTCGTCCACCAGGAAGATTATTAGTTTCAGTCATCCATCAGAAAGATTATTAGTCCCAGTCGTTCACCAGGAACATGATTAGTTCCAGTCGTCCACCAGGAACATGATTAGTTCCAAACCTGCCTTTCTGCATCTCCCGCCAAACCTGCCTTTCCCACCAAACCTGTCTTTCCTGCCAAACCTACATCTCCCGCCAAACCTGACTTTCCCGCCCAACCTGCCTTTCCCACCATCTTCTTTCCCGCAAACCCCGTTGTTCCCGCCATCGTCTTTCCCGCCAACCCTTATGTCCCCGCCAACTTCTTTCCCGCCATCCCTTCTGTTC
>NC_041383.1:46024837-46062346 GCF_002162155.2 Triticum dicoccoides
ACAGAAAGGGTTGGTAAATAGTGCATTGTAGTCTCGTCAAGATATCCCATCCTCATTATCCTTTCGATCATAGTTTCCACCCGAGTATGTCGCAATGTCTTCTGAGGTTAGCCATCAATTTTGAGATAGACAATAGGATAGTTCAATGGGACGAACTTGTCAGTAGTGACACCATACTGAATGAGTTGGCTCACGCATTAAGTAGGTGCGGGTGGCCTGCAAGGACCTTTGAGGAGATATGAAAAGAACTCCTCAGGTTGCATGTTAGGTGGAAAAAGCAACAGCATAAGAGTGCCACTTTCCTAAGGACTGCCCGAGAGCATACTTATTTATGGACTGACAAAAGCGAAGATGAAGACGATATCTTCATGCCGAGCAGCAAGGCCAAGACACTTGCGTCGTTGAAGGGCAAGAGTGACTCATCGTCGAAGGGTGATACGTCTCCAATGTATCTATAATTTTTGATTGTTCCATGCTATTATATTATCTGTTTTGGATGTTTAATGGGATTTAATATGCTTTTTTATATTATTTTTTAGACTAACCTATTAACCGAAGGCCCAATGCCAATTTCTGTTTTTTTGCCTATTTTAGAGTTTTGCAGAAAAAGAATACCAAACGGAGTCCAAATAGAATGAAACCTTCGCGATGATCTTTCTTGGACCGAAAGCAAACCAGAAGACTTGGAGATGAAGTTGGAGATGTAACAAGGAGGCCAGGAGGCAGGAGGGCGCGCCCCCCACCCTCGTGGGCACCTCATAGCTCCACCGACCTAGTTCTTTCGCCTATATATACTCTTATACCCTAAAAACATCATGGGGAGCCATGAAACCACTTTTCCACCGCCGCAACATTTTGTGCCGGTGAGATCCCATCTTGGGGCCTTTTCCGGTGATCTGCCAGAGGGGGAATCGATCACAGAGGGCTTCTACATCAACACCATTACCTCTCCGATGAAGTGTGAGTAGTTTACCACAGACCTTCGGGTCCATAGTTATTAGCTAGATGGCTTCTTCTCTCTCTTTGATTCTTAATACAAAGTTCTCCTCGATGTTCTTGGAGATCTATTCGATGTAATACTCTTTTGCGGTGTGTTTGCCGAGATCCGATGAATTGTGGATTTATGATCAAGATTATCTATGAATATTATTTGATTCTTCTCTGAATTCTTATATGCATGATTTGATATCTTTGCAAGTCTCTTCGAATTATCGGTTTAGTTTGGCCTACTAGATTGATCTTTCTTGCCATGAGAGAAGTGCTTAGCTTTGGGTTCAATCTTGCGGTGTCATTTCTCAATGATAGTAGGGGCAGCAAGGCACGCATTCTATTGTTGCCATCGAGGATAAAAGGATGGGTTTTCATCATATTGCTTGAGTTAATTCCTCTACATCATGTCATCTTGCTTAATGTGTTACTCCGTTCTTATGAACTAAATACTCTAGATGCATGTTGGATAGCGGTCGATGTGTGGAGTAATAGTAGTAGATGCAGGCAGGAGTCGGTCTACTTGACACGGATGTGATGCCTATGTTCATGATCATTGCCTTAGATGTCATCATAATTATGCACTTTTCCATCAATTGCTCGACAGTAATTTGTTCACCCACCGTAATACATGCTATCTAGAGAGAAGCCACTAGTGAAACCTATGGCCCCCGGGTCTCTTTTCCATATTATTAAATGTCTTTTACATCTTGCTAGTTTCCGATCTATTATTTTGCAATCTTTACTTTCTAATCTATACATCAAAAATACCAAAAATATTACTTTACTATCTAATAGATCTCACTTTTCCGAGTGACTGTGAAGGGATTGACAACCCCTTTATCGCGTTGGTTGCAAGTTCTTGATTGTTTGTGCAGGTATTCGGTGACTTGTGCGTCGTCTCCTACTGGATTGATACCTTGGTTCTCAAAACTGAGGGAAATATTTACGCTACTTTGTTGCATCACCCTTTCCTCTTCAAGGGAAAACCAACGCAAGCTCAAGAGGTAGCAAGAAGGATTTCTGGCGCCGTTGCCGGGGAGATCTTCGTCAAGTCAAGCCATACCAAGTACCCATCATAAACTCTTCTCCCTTGCATTACATTATTTGCCATTCGCCTCTCATTTTCCTCTCCCTCACTTCTAAAACGATTTTCGGAAACCTTTGCCTTTTCTTTGACCCTCTTCCTTTCGTCTCTTTTCATTTGCTTCTTGTGTGCTTGTGTGTTGGATTGATTGCTTATCACGATGGCTCAAGATAATACTAAATTGTGTTACTTTTCCAATACCAACAACAATGATTTTATTAGCACTCCGATTGCTCCTACTACCAATGCTGAATCTTGTGAAATTAACGCCGCTTTGTTGAATCTTGTTATGAAAGATCAATTCTCTGGCCTTCCTAGTGAAGATGTCGCATCCCATCTAAACAACTTCGTTGATTTGTGTGATATGCAAAAGAAAAAGATATGGATAATGATATTGTTAAATTGAAGCTATTTCCGTTTTTGCTTAGGATCGTGCTAAAACTTGGTTCTCATTTTTGCCTAAAAATAGTATTGATTCATGGAATAAGTGCAAAGATGCTTTTATCTCTAAGTATTTTCCTCCCGCTAAGATCATCTCCCCTAGGAACGATATTATGAATTTTAAGCAACTTGATCATGAGCATGTTGCACAATCTTGGGAGAGGATGAAATTAATGATACACATGGTTTGAATTTGTAGGTGATTATACAAAAAATATATGCCAGATTGAATTTTGCTTCTAGAAATCTTTTAGATTCGGCCGCGGGAGGCACTTTTATGGAAATCACTTTAGGAGAAGCCACTAAGCTCCTAGATAATATTATGGTTAATTATTCTCAATGGCTCACTGGAAGATCCACTAGTAAAAAAGTTCATGCGATTGAAGAGATTAATGTTTTGAGTGGAAAGATGGATGAACTTATAAAATTATTTGCTAATAAAAGTGTTTCTTATGATCCTAATGATATGCCTTTGTCCACTTTGATTGAGAATAATAATGAATTTATGGATGTGAATTTTGTTGGAAGGAACAATTTTGGTAACAACGCTTATAGAGGCAATTTTAATCCTAGGTCGTTTCCTATTAATTCCTCTAATAATTATGGTAATTCCTACAACAATTCTTATGGAAATTTTAATAAGTTGCCCTCTGATTTTGAGAATAGCATTAAAGAATTTATGAGTTCGCAAAATAATTTCAATGCTTTGATTGAAGAAAAAATTGCTTAAGATTGATGAGTTGGCTAGGAATGTGGATATAATTTCTCTTGATGTTGATTCTTTGAAACTTAGATCTATTCCACATAAGCATGATATCAATGAGTCTCTCAAATCCATGAGAATTTCCATTGATGAGTGCAAAGAAAGAACCGCTAGGATGATGCATGCTAAAAAAGATTGGTTTGTGAAAGCGTGCTCTTCTAGTTTTCGTGATAATAATGATGAAGATCTAAAAGTGATTGATGTGACTCCTATTAAATCTTTGTTTTCCAATATGAATCTTGATAAAGATGGTACTGGATATGAGTCAACTTTAGTTAAAAGGCGTCCCAATGATTTGAAGTTTTTAGATCTAGATACAAAAATTGATAAAAGTGGGATTGAAGAGGTCAAAACTTTAAGTAGCAATGAACCCACTATTTTGGATTTCAAGGAATTTAATTATGATAATTGCTCTTTGATAGATTGTATTTCCTTGTTGCAATCTGTGTTAAATTCTCCTCATGCTTATAATCAAAATAA
The DNA here is from genome assembly GCF_002162155.2 of Triticum dicoccoides. NCBI lineage: Eukaryota > Viridiplantae > Streptophyta > Magnoliopsida > Poales > Poaceae > Triticum > Triticum dicoccoides. Next base: position 46,028,596 of record NC_041383.1, read on the forward strand.
AGCCTTTACTAAACATATTGTTGACACTTTGATGCAATCTTTTGAAGAAAAGCTTGAACTAGAAGTTTCTATCCCTAGAAAACTTTATGATGAGTGGGAACCTACTATTAAGATTAAGATTAAAGATTATGAATGTTATGTTTTGTGTCATTTGGGTGCTAGGGTTTCCACGATTCCAAAAACTTTGTGTTATGTGCTAGGTTTCCGTGAATTTGATGATTGTTCTTTAAATTTGCATCTTCCGGATTCCACCATTAAGAAACCTATGGGAAGTATTAATGATGTTCTTATTGTTGCAAATAGTAATTATGTGCCTGTAGATTTCATTTTTCTTGATATAGATTGCAATCCTACATGTCATATTATTCTTGGTAGACCTTTCCTTAGAACGATTGGTGCAATTATTGATATGAAAGAAGGAAATATTATATTCCAGTTTCCATTAAGGAAGGGCATGGAACACTTTCCTAGGAATAAAATTAAATTGCCTTATGAATCTATTATGAGAGCCACTTATGGATTGCATACCAAAGATGGCAATACCTAGATCTATTCTTGTTTTTATGCCTAGCTAGGGGCGTTAAATGATAGCGCTTGTTGGGAGGCAACACAATTTTATTTTTGTTCTTTGATTTTTGCTACTGTTTAGTAATAAATAATTCATCTAGCTTCTGTTTAGATGTGGTTTTGTGTTTTAATTAGTGTTTGTGCCAAGTAGAACCTTTGGGAAGACTTGGGTGAAGTCTTTGCGGTCTTGCTGTAAAAACCAGAAACTTTTGCGCTCACGAGAATAGCTGTCATTTTTTACATAAGAGTGCTTTTAGGTTGATTATTTTTGAAGAAGATTAATAGACAAATTACTCACGTCCACCAATTTATTTCAGAATTTTTGGAGTTACAGAAGTATTCTAAAGTTACTGATTGCTACAGACTGTTCTGTTTTTGACAGATCCTGTTTTTCGTGTGTTGTTTGCTTATTTTGATGAATCTATGAGTAGTATCGGGAGGTATGAATCATAGAGAAGTTGGAATACAGTAGGTTTAACGCCAATATAAATAAAGAATGATTTCATTACCGTACCTTAAAGTGGTGGTTTATTTTCTTATACTAACGAAGCTCATGAGATTTTCTGTTGAAGTTTTGTGTTGTGAAGTTTTCAAGTTTTGGGTAAGGATTTGATGGATTTTGGAATAAGGAGTGGCAATAGCCTAATCTTGGGGATGCCCAAGGCACCCCAAGGTAAAATTCAAGGACAACCAAAAGCCTAAGCTTGGGGCATCCCCTCTTTTGTCTTCATCTATCGGTAACTTTACTTGAGGCTATATTTTTATTCACCACATGATATGTGTTTTGCTTGGAGCGTCTTGTATGATTTGAGTATTTGCTTTTTAGTTTACCACAATCATCCTTGCTGTACACACCTTTTGGGAGAGACACGCATGAATCGTGATTTATTAGAATACTCTATGTGCTTCACTTATATCTTTTGAGCTAGACAATATTGCTTTAGTGCTTCACTTATATCTTTTTAGAGCACGGCGGTGGTCTTATTTTATAGAAATTGTTGATCTCTCATGCTTCACTTATATTATTTTGGGATTCTTTTATAACAGCATGGTAATTTTTTTTGGTTATAAAATTAGTCTTAATATGATGGGCATCCAAGATGGGTATAATAAAAACTTTCATATGAAGTGCATTGAATACTATGAGAAGTTTGATTCTTTATGATTGTTTTGAGATAAGAAAGTGATATTAGAGTCATGCTAGTAGAGTAGTTGTGAATTTGAGAGATACTTGTGTTAAAGTTTGTGATTCCCGTAGCATGCACGTATGGTGAACCGTTATGTGATGAAGTTGGAGCATGATTTATTTATTGATTGTCTTCCTTATGAGTGGCGGTCGGGGACGAGTGATGGTCTTTTCCTACCAATCTATCCCCCTAGGAGCATGCACATAGTACATCGTTTCGATAACTAATAGACTTTTGCAATAAGTATGTGAGTTCTTTATGACTAATGTTGAGTCCATGGATTATACGCACTCTCACCCTTCCATCATTGCCAGCCTCTCTTGTGTCGCGCAACCTTCGCCGGTACCATACACCCACCATATACCTTCCTCAAAACAGCCACCATACCTACCTATTATGGCATTTCCATAGCCATTCCGAGATATATTGCCATGCAACTTTCCACCGTTCCGTTTATTATGACACACTCCATCATTGTCATATTGCTTTGCATGATCATGTAGTTGACATCGTATTTGTGGCAAAGCCACCGTTCATAATTTTTCATACATGTCACTCTTGAATCATTACACATCCCAGTACACCGCCGGAGGCATTCACATAGAGTCATATTTTGTTCTAAGTATCGAGTTGTAATTCTTGAGTTGTAAGTAAATAAAAGTGAGATTATCTTCATTATTAGAGCATTGTCCCAGTGAGGAAAGGGCGATGGAGACTATGATCCCCCACAAGTCGGGATGAGACTCCAGATGAAAAAAAGGCCATAAAAAACAGAGAGAAAAGGCCCAAATAAAAAATGAGAGAAAAAGAGAGAAGGGGCAATGCTACTATCCTTTTTCCACACTTGTGCTTCAAAGTAGCACCATGATCTTCATGATAAAGAGTCTCCTATGTTGTCACTTTCATATACTAGTGGGAATTTTTCATTATAGAACTTGGCTTGTATATTCAATGATGGGCTTCCTCAAAAGTGCCCTAGGTCTTCATGAGCAAGCAAGTTGGATGCACACCCACTTAGTTTCTTTTTGAGATTTCATACACTTATAGCTCTAGTGCATCCGTTGCATGGCAATCCCTACTCACTCACATTGATATCTATTGATGGGCATCTCCATAGCCCGTTGATACGCCTAGTTGATGTGATACTATCTTCTCCTTTTTGTCTTCTCCACAACCACCTTTCTATTCCATCTATAGTGATATGTCCATGGCTCACGCTCATGTATTGCGTGAAGATTGAAAAGGTTTGAGAACATCAAAAGTATGAAACAATTGCTTGGCTTGTCATCGGGGTTGTGCATGATTAAATAATTTATGTGATGAAGATAGAGCATAACCAGACTATATGATTTGTAGGGACAACTTTCTTTGGCCATGTTATTTTGAGAAGACATGATTGCTTTGTTAGTATGCTTGAAGTATTACTGTTTTTATGTCAATATTAAACTTTTGTCTTGAATCTTTCGGATCTGAACATTCATGCCACAATAAATAAAATTACATTGATCAATATGTTAGGTAGCATTCCACATCAAAAATTCTGTTTTTATCATTTAGCTACTCAAGGACGAGCAGGAATTAAGCTTGGGGATGCTTGATACGTCTCCAACGTATCTATAATTTTTTATTGTTCCATGTTATTATATTATCTGTTTTGGATGTTTAATGGGCTTTAATATGCTCTTTTATATTATTTTTGGGACTAATCTATTAACCGAATGCCCAGTGTCAGTTTCTGTTTTTTTTCTATTTTAGAGTTTTGCAGAAAAGGAATACCAAACGGAGTCCAAACGGAATGAAACCTTCGTGATGATCTTTTTGGACCGAAAGCAAACCAGAAGACTTGGAGATGAAGTCGGAGATGTAACAAGGATGCCAGGAGGTAGGAGGGCGCGCCCAGGGGGGTAGGCGCGCCCCCCACCCTCGTGGGCACCTCATAGCTCCACCGACCTAGTTCTTTCGCCTATATATACTCGTATACCCTAAAAACATCAGGGGGAGCCACGAAACCACTTTTACACTGTTTCAACCTTTTGTACCGGTGAGATCCCATCTTGGGGCCTTTTTCCGGTGATCTGCCAAAGGGGGAATAGATCACGGAGGGCTTCTACATCAACACCATTACCTGTCCGATGAACGTGAGTAGTTTACCACAGACCCGGTTCCATAGTTATTAGCTAGATGGCTTCTTCTCTCTCTTTGATTCTCAATACAAAGTTCTCCTCGATGTTCTTGGAGATCTATTCGATGTAATACTCTTTTGCGGTGTGTTTGCCGAGATCCGATGAATTGTGGATTTATGATCAAGATTATCTATGAATATTATTTGATTCTTCTCTGAATTCTTATATGCATGATTTGATATCTTTGCAAGTCTCTTCGAATTATTGGTTTAGTTTGGCCTACTAGATTGATATTTCTTGCCATGAGAGAAGTGCTTAGCTTTGGGTTCAATCTTGCGGTGTCATTTCTCAATGATAGTTGGGGCAGCAAGGCACACATTCTATTGTTGCCATCGAGGATAAAAAGATGGGGTTTATATCATATTGCTTGAGTTTATCCCTCTACATCATGTCATCTTGCTTAATGTGTTACTCTGTTCTTATGAACTTAATACTCTAGATGCATGTTGGATAGCGGTCGATGTGTGGAGTAATAGTAGTAGATGCAGGCAGGAGTCGGTCTACTTGACACGGACGTGATGCCTATGTTCATGATCATTGCCTTAGATGTCATCATAATTATGTGCTTTTCCATCAATTGCTCGGAAGTAATTTGTTCACCCACCGTAATACATGCTATCTCGAGAGAAGCCACTGGTGAAACCTATGGCCCCCGGGTCTCTTTTCCATATTATTGAATCTCGTTTACATCTTGCTAGTTTCCGATCTATTATTTTGCAATCTTTACTTTCCAATCTATACATCAAAAATACCAAAAATATTACTTTACTATCTCTATCAGATCTCACTTTTGCGAGTGACCGTGAAGGGATTGATAACCCCTTTATCGTGTTGGTTGCAAGTTCTTGATTGTTTGTGCAGGTATTCGGTGACTTGTGCGTTGTCTCCTACTGGATTGATACCTGGTTCTCCAAACTGAGGGAAATACTTACGCTACTTTGCTGCATCACCCTTTCCTCTTCAAGGGAAAACCAACACAAGCTCAAGAGGTAGCAAAGGGCAAGAGTGACTCATCATCGAAGGGCAAGAGTGCCTCATCATCAAAGGGCAAGAGTGTTGCATCGATGCAGGATGACGATGATGTCTTCATGTGGTTTGTATGTTGTATTATCTAAGCTAAGTCGTACCATTTAATTTCGATGTACTTGTATCTTAATTATCTCTAGGAGTGTTGTATTATCTAAGTTAAGTCATACCGTTTAATTTCGATGTACTTGTATCTTAATTATCTCTAAGAGTGTTGCATCGACGGAGAAATATGTCTCTCACATACATAGGTAGAAATATGTCTCTCACATACATAGGTAGAATATGTCTCTCGCACACATAGATATGTTTGTCGCATACATAGGTAGCATATGTCCCTCGCGTACATAGATAGATATAGTGCTAGACAAGCATCAGCCACGTCGTTCGCCACGTCGTGGAGCTGGTGTAGGCAGCGTCGGCCATAGATACATGTGGGGTGCCCGAACGTTACGGGGAGGAAGCTCAGACCATTCCTGGTCATGTTGTGTTTCCTGTGTGGGAGGTGGTGCATGAGTCGAATACATGTCCATCCTCTCATTGTGTTGCGACAAGAAATCTTGTCTGCTATGCCCACCTTCGTGGTCACTATCCCACCCGGATCCGGACATAGACGCGTGATGTTGCTTGAAGCTATGTCGGTATTTCCCCAAAGAGGAAGGGATGATGCAGCACAGCAGTGGTAGGTATTTCCCTCAGATATGAAACCAAGGTTATCGAACCAGTAGGAGAACCAAGTAACACAATGTAAACAGCCCCTGCATAGAAAGAACAACACCTCGCAACTCGACGTGTTAAAGGGGTTGTAAATCCCTTTCGGGGTACGGTGCCTCAAGATAGGTAAAGGACGTGAGGTAAATTTGTAGATGGGATAAATAGATCGTGGAACAAATAAATTGCAGCAAGGTATTTTTGTATTTTTTTTAGTTTAATAGATCTGAAAATAAACGCGAGGAAAAAGTAGATCGCAAGGCAAATATATGAGAAAGAAGACTTGGGGGCCATAGGTTTCACTAGTGGCTTCTCTCGACAAAAATAGAAAACAGTGGGTGAACAAATTACTGTTGGGCAATTGATAGAATTTCAAATAATCATGATCATATCTAGGTAATGATCATTACTTAGGCATCACGTCCAAGATTACTAGACCGACTTCTGCCTGCATCTACTACTATTACTCCACACATCGACCGCTATCCAGCATGCATCTAGTGTATTAAGTTCATGAAAAAATGGAGTAATGCAATAAGAACGATGACATGATGTAGACAATATCCATTTATGTATTAAGGAAGATATGGATCCCGCCTTTTTATCCTTAGTAGCAACGATACATACGTGTCGGTTCCCTTTCTGTCACTGGGATCAAGCACCGTAAGATCGAGCCCACTACTGGGCACCTCTTCCCATTGCAAGATAAAAAGATCAAGTTGGCCAAACAAAACCCAAATATCAGAGAAGAAATACGAGGCTATAAGAGATCACACATATAAGAGATCAAAGAACTCAAATAACTTTAATGGGTATAAAAAAGATATAACTGATCGTAAACTCAAAGTTCATCAGATCCCAACAAACAAACCGCCAAAAGATTTACATCATATGGATCTCCAAGAGATCATTGTATTGGTAATCAACAGAGAGAGAGGAAGCCAGCTAGCTAGTAACTACGGACCCGAAGGTCTACAAAGAACTACTCACGCATCATCGGATAGGCACCAATGGAAGTGGTGAACCCCTCCGTGATGGTGTCTAGATTGGATCTCGTGGTTCTAGACTCTGCGGCGGCTGGATGAAAATTTCGTCGACTCCCCTAGGGTTTCTGGAATATTGGGGTATTTATAGAGCAAAGAGTCGGTCCAGGGGCACCCGAGATGGGCACAACCCACCAGGGCACGTCTGGGCCTCCTGGCGCGCTCTGGTGGGTTGTCCCCTCCTCGGGACTCCCCCAGGTGCAACCAGGGCCCATTGCGTTTGTTATGGCCCATAAAAATCATCATAAATTGGCGTGGCATTTGGACTCCATCTGATATTGATTTCCTGCGATGTAAAAAACATGCAGAAAATAACAACTGGCACTTGGCACTATGTCAATAGGTTAGTACCAAAAAATGATATAAAATGACTATATAATGATTATAAAACATCCAAGATTGATAATAAAACATCATGGAATAATCAAAAAATTATAGATACGTTGGAGACGTATCAGCATCCCCAAGCTTAACTCCTGCTCATCCTCGAGTAGGTAAGTGATAAAACAGAATTTTTGATGTGGAGTCCTTTTATCATGTCATACCATATTATTTTGTTCATAGCATGGACATTTGGACTATTATGTGATTCAAAGCAATAGTCTAGTTTTGACATAATAATTTAGATACTCAATTATATCAACAAGCAACCATGTCTTTCAAAATATCAATGCTAAAACAAGATATCCCTAGCCCATCATGCTCAAACATTGATCCCTTCACGAAACACACTCGAATATTAGCTACACCCAATACTTAAGTACGATCATATTGTCCCCTAGTTGGTGATTTTATAAGAGAGGGTGGAGACTCAATTTCAAAAATAAAAATTGCATAAAGTAAAAGACAACCCCTTCGCGGAGGGAAGTAGTGATTTTTAGAGGTGCCAGAGCTCAAAGCGAAAAATTAGAGATAAAAACATTTTGGGAGGTGTATCCATCCCACCAACGAAAATGACTTGGAGCATCCCAACACTTTCCATGCTAGATATATCATGGGCGGTTCCCAAACAGAAAATAAAGTTTATTCCTTTTTTCACCATAACTTTCACTTTCCATGGCTAGCCGTATCCACGGGTGCCCTCCATACCAACACTTTCCAATGAATTTATTATTTGACAACATAAAGTAAATTCATTTTTGCATTTCGGGACTAGGCATCCCTAAAACCTTTGCCTTACTCTCGTGCGATGACAAGTGAATAAACACTCATCGTGAGAATAACACATCTAGCATGGAAAAAATTAGCTACCCATTACCGTTCCGCGAGCGAAACAAACACACAAAAGAGATGTTCATTTTGAAAATTAGAGATGGCACATGCAAATTTTCTTAGAACGGCAAAAGAATACCGCATATAGGTAGATATAGTGGACTCATGTGGCAAAACTATTTTAAAGGATTTTGGATGCACAAGTAGAGGTCATACTTGGTGCAAAATGAAGGCTAGCAAAAAGATTGAGAAGTGACCAACCAAGAAATGAATAATCTCATAAGAAAGCATTAAACATAATTAACACCGAATAATGCACCACAAGTAGGATATAATTTTCATTGCATTATTATTGACTTTCGTGCATGCATAGGGAATCACAAACCTTAACACCAATATTCTTACTAGAGCACAATTACTCACCAACATAACTCACATATCACAACATCACATCTCAAAACTATTACTAAGAATCAAGTTTATTTTGTCCAATGATCTTCATGACATATATTTTTTCTTTATTTATCCTTCCTGGATATCTATCACTTTGGGACTAATTGTCATGTGTTGCTTTTCATAAGCTCAAACAAATATAAGTGAAGATCATGAGCATAACATATTTTCTTTCTTCTCAAAATAATTCAAGTGAAGCAAGAGAGAATTTCTTCAAAATTTTACTAAATCTAAAATAAATCTAAGTGAAGCAAGAGAGCATTTCTTAAAAAAATACTAAGCACACCGTGCTCAAAAATATATAAGTGAAGTACTAGAGCAAGTCCATTGCTCATAAAAATTTAAGTGAAGCATAGAGAGCAATTCTAACAAGTCATGACATAATTTTGGCTCTCTAAAATAGGTGTGTCCAGCAAGGATTGATGACTTAAAACACAAAATAAAACAAGCAAATACACATATCATACAAGACGCTCCAAGCAAAACACATATCATGTGATGAATAAAAATATAGTCTCGAGTAAAATACCGATGGTTGTTAGAAGAAAGAGGGGATGCCACTCGGGGGCATCCCCAAGCTTAGTTGGTTGATCATTCTTGGATAATAGCTTGGGATGCCGGGGCATCCCAAAGCTTAGGCTCTTCTATCCTTTTTTCATCCATCGTAAGATAACCCAAAACTTGAAAACTTCAATCACACAAAACTCAACAAAACCCTTGTGAGATTCGTTAGTAAAAGAAAGCAAACCACTACTATAAGTGTTGTGTCAAACCAATTCTTATTTTGTTTTTGTATTATATCTACTTTATTCCAACTTTTCTATGGCAAAAACTCATCAAAGAAAACCATAGAGCCATCAAAATAAGCACACAACACAAAGAAAACAGAATCTGTCAAAACAGAATAGTCTGTAGTAATCTGGAACTTTCGAATACTTATGTAACTCCACAAATTCTACCAAATTAGGAAGACCAGCATAATATTTATATTAATCTTCTGCAAAAAGAATCAGGGCAAAAGCTCTTTTTCTGTAATTTATGATAATTATTTTCATGAGTGCAAAGTTTCTATCTTTTTCAGCAAGATCAAACAACTATCACCCCGGAAGATCCTAAAGGCTTTACTTGGCACAAACACTAATTAAAACACAAAAAACACAATCATGACAGTAGCATAATTGTGCTAACACTCAATAACAGCAAGCAAAAAATCAAAAACAAATTGTATTCATTGGGTTGCCTCCCAACAAGCGCTATAGTTTTACGCCCTTAGCTAGGCATAAGATTTTATTGATGCTCACATGAAAGATAATAACTGAAACAAAGAGAGCATCATAAAACATGTGAGAAACACACTTAAGTCTAACATACTTCCTATGCATATCTATTTTATAGGAAAACAAATTATCAAGACAAGCAATTTCTAGCATATGCAAAGAAGAAAGAAACAATAGCAATCTCAACATAACGAGAGGACATTTAGTAACATGAAAATTTCTACGACCATATTTTCCTCTCTCATAATAATTACATGTAGGATCGTAAGCAAATTCAACAAAATAGATATCACATCACATATTCTCAACACGATCCACTTGCATGCGAAGTTGACACTCTTCCAAAATAGTGGGATTAATATTAACTAAAGTCATGACCTCTCCAAACCCACTTTTATTAAAAAAAATCATAAGATTGAACATTCTCCAAAGTAGTGGGATCTAAAGTTGACACTCTTCCAAACCCACTTTCAATATTATTGGAAACACTATTATCAATCTCATATTCATCATGGGGCTTAGATAAGTTTTCAAGATCGTAAGAAGAATTAACCCAATCATGATCATTGCAATAAGTAGTGGACATAGCAAAATTAGCATCCCCAAGCTTGGGGTTTTGCATATTATTAGCACAATTGACATTAATAGGATTTATAGTAAAATTATTGTAATCATGCTTTTCATTCAAAGAGCTATCATGAATCACTTCATAAATTTCTTCATCACAATTTTCAGATTCACGAATCTCAAGCAAAACTTCATAAAGATAATCTAGTGTACTCAAATCACTAGCAATTTGTTCATGATAATTGGATCTGTTAAAAAGATTAGTAAGTAGATGAGGATCCATATAAAGAGATATTTAGCAAGCAAAGATGCAAGCAAATATAAGACACATGGCACACAAGCAAAGAAGAGATCCGACGAGAAAACGGCGAACGAAAAAGAGGGCGAATAAAACGGCAATTTTTTTGTGAAGTGGGGGAGAGGAAAATGAGAGGAAAATGGCGAATAATGTAAATTGCAAGGAGATGAGGTTTGTGATTAGGAACCTAGTTATGTTGAAGATCCTCCCCGGCAACAGCGCCAGAAATTCCTTTTGATGTCGCTTTAAGCTACGTTGGTATTTCCCCAAAGAGGAAGGGATGATGCAGCAAAGTGGTGGTAGGTATTTCCCTCAGATATGAAACCAAGGTTATCGAACCAGTAGGAGAACCAAGCAAAACAACGTAAAAAGCCCCTGCACACAAATTAAAACACCTCGCAACCCAATGTGTTAAAGGGGTTGTCAATCCCTTTCGGGGTACGGCGCCTCCAGATAGGCAAAGGACGTGAGGTAACTTTGTAGATGGGATAAATAAACCGCAGAACAAATAAATTGCAGCAAGGTATTTTTGTACTTTTTAGTTTAATAGATCTGAAAATAAACACGAGGAAAAAGTAGATCGCAAGGCAAATATATGAGAAAGAAGACCCGGGGGCTGTAGGTTTCACTAGTGGCTTTTATCGAGAAAAATAGCAAACGGTGGGTGAACAAATTACTGTTGGGCAATTAATAGAACTTCAAATAATCATGACGATATCCAGGCAATCATCATTACAAGCATCACATCAAAGATTAGTAGACCGACTTCTGCCTGCATCTACTACTACTACTCCACACATCGACCGCTATTCAGCATACATCTAGTGTATTAAGTTCATGGAAAAACGGAGTAATGCAATAAGAGCGATGACATGATGTAGACAAGATCCATTTATCTATTGCAGAAGATATGGATACCGCCTTTTTATCCTTAGTAGCAACGATACATACGTGTCGGCTCCCTTTCTGTCATTGGGATCAAGCACCGTAAGATCGAACCCACTACCGGTCACCTCTTCCCATTGCAAGATAAATAGATCAAGTTGGTCAAACAAAACCCAAATATTGAAGAAGAAATACGAGGCTATAAGAGATCACGCATATAAGAGATCAAAGAACTCAAATAACTTTCATGGATATAAAAAGATATAACTGATCATAAGCTCGAAGTTCATCAGATCCCAACAAACACACCGCCATAAGACTTACATCATATGGATCTCCAAGAGGCCATTGTATTGATAACCAGGAGATAGAGAGGAAGCCATCTAGGTACTAACTACGAACTAGCAGGTCTACAAAGAACTACTCACGCATCATCAGAGAGGCACCAATGGAAGTGGTGAACCCCTCCGTTATGGTGTCTATATTGGATCTCGTGGTTCTGGACTCTACGGCGGCTGGATGAAAATTTCGTCGACTCCCCTAGGGTTTATGGAATATTGGGGTATTTATAGAGCAAAGAGTCGGTCCAGGGGGCACCCGAGGTGGGCACAACCCACCAGGGCGCGCCTGGGCCTCCTGGCGCGCCCTGGTGGGTTGTCCCCTCCCCGGGACTCCCCCCAGGTGAAAACACGGCCTGTTGTGTTCCTTCTGGCCCATAAAAAGTCATCGTAAATTGGCGTGGCATTTGCACTCCATCTGATATTGATTTCATGCAATGTAAAAAACATGCAGAAAACAACAACTGGCATTTGGCACTATGTCAATAGGTTAGTACCAAAAAATGATATAAAATGACTATATAATGATTATAAAACATCCACGATAGATAATAAAATAGCACTGAATAATCAAAAATTATAGGTACGTTGGAGATGTATCAACGCGTCATGTCCATACGCCTGATATCCGTAGGACCCTGCTGGATGGACGAACATAAGTAATGATGAAATACATAGGCCCAATTGATATTCACATGAATAAATATGAAGGAACATACCTATAGGCGGAGGTTGCATCACAAATCTTGGTGTGGGACCTTGCTGCTGGGGTCATGGCCGAAACACGTAGCCAGACGTGGGATCCGGCTGGTGCTGCCACGCCGAACTACCGGCCTGGTCACGAGGTGGTCGCCTGGTCGTCCACTGCTCTGCTAGACGTGGACGTGGCTCATGTCGGTGATGTGTGGGTTCGAGCTGACCAGTCGAGTGATGTGGCGGCTGCTGGTGCATGAGTGACGCGGGGGATGCTGGTGAAGTACGGCTGAAGTGCGTGTGCATGTAATAGCCTAATACACAGATCGTACTTTCTCCTCAATGCATGACATCCAGGTCTGGACCTGAGCCCGAGGAACCATTAGAGGTGCAGAGGACAGTGAACACTCAAAGGTGGACACCTCCTCGCAAAGTCCGCGAGTCAACTCAGCCTGAAATTGTGAGGATGATTATTACATGTGCACGACAAAGTATGTATGGACTACTTGCATTATATGAAGAGAATATATCTTACCGCTTGCTGCCTAGAGCCCGAAGTATCATAGCTCGGGTACATATCCGTCGTATTAGGGGTAGGTATCTCATCTGGGTGATTGTGATGAACGATGCATAACCGCGTTCTGGTCATGTATCGCTGCAGATAGAGATTGAATTCCTCCATATCAAAGTTGTGGTTCTCGTGCCACAGATGTGTGTTCGCAGTCTCCCATTGTGTGACGTACAGCAGAACCCTAACTAGTCACTCAGTAGCAGTCCTGTTAATCCCCTTCCTTATGATCCTAAAATTCTGGTGCTCGTTGAACAATTAACTAACAACTTAACTATGGACAATTTTGAAGGACAATGCAATATTGAATAACTAGACAGTACCTGTGGATGTCTCTGTGCAGCAGGGCCTCTGTAGGTGGAGGTGTCTCCAATTGCAGAAGACAAAATTGCCTCATAACCCTCTGCTGGGCCATCTCCTCAACGAAGACATCGAAGATGATCTTCGGTTTCGTCATCCAATAATCGGCATCTCTTGTGCACAGCACGGACAAACCGCCGGGGTATCTTGCATCTATGGCTTCTTGCGTGTACGGCTACCAGATCACCCCAGTGTACGCATCAAACTGCTCGTTTAATGCCGGGTAAGCTCATCTGGTCTGATCGCCAGCAAAGCGTCTCTGCGGAAAACAGAAGTTAGATTGAACCCTAGTGTACAAAAAGAACAAAACTTGGATTGAGACATACCCTGCGACGTGTCCAACTTAGACCGAAGGTAGGCACGTCGATGCTGTCAGCATCGAACATGATATCCATAGGCTTATCAACACGTACGTCTGGTCGTCCTACGGAGAACCTCTCCCAAGACCACAGTTGCAGAAATAGAGGGCATCCAAGAACGGATGACGTGGGTGACATAAGTTGGTAGGCGTTGCACATAGCTCGGTATGTATACACTAAGACAGCCGAACCCCAACTCCTCTGTGTGATTTGATCCGGCGTCTCAGCGCTCGCGATCTCGAATGCAATAGGGATGTAGCTCGCACTAATAGTGCTGACATGGTTCTTTGTGAACATCACCTTGCCGAGAAGCCACGGTATATATGCCTCCAGACTGCGAATGATATGTGCCGCATTCAACGGGACCCTTGGATACCCCGGGAACTTTTGGATCTGTTTTGAGCAAAGAGAGTATTAGTACATAGCGAAGGTATGTTCTGTAAAAACAGTTGCAAGACAACTGAAACTTAAGCGGCAGGGGAACTAACCTGGAAATTGAGCAACCATTCATATTTAGGTCCATGATTATTCGATGTCAGTGCCGGAGCACGATCATAAATACCCGCGAAATGATGTGCAATACCAAGCTGCCAATCAGTCGGTGCCTCCAATGGTCCTATGGCATGACTTGCCAACGGTAGTCCCAATAAAAGGGACACATCCTGGAGAGTAGGAGCCATCTCTCCCCAGCGGAAGTGAAACGTGTGGGTCTCAGGTCTCCACCGGTCCACTAAGCATGTGAGCAAAGAGGCGTCGATGGCGAGGCGTTTGGAGGTCTTCGTGGACTCAACCAGACGCGTGAAAGGTAAAAGGTCAGCCCATTTCAACCTGCATGTGGGGACAAATCAGTTGGTGTGTCTCATCCATATATTCTTGAAGGAAAAAAGTAAAGCACATACCGCTGAACCCATCCCTCGTGTATTTTCCAGTCTTCCTTTTGAGTGTGAGTGACCAGCGCATCAAGCTTGCGCTCAGAACCTATCGCAACACGATGCTTTCTATCAATGTCCGCACTAAGCAACCCCATTCCTACCATTCCTGCATATACAAATTTCAAACATAGAGCCAGACTTAATACAAATTTCAAACATAGTGAAAACAAATACAAATTTCAAACATAGTGCCAAACTCAATACAAATTTCAAACATAGTGCCAGACTTAATACAAATTTCAAACATACTGGCACCTCTATGTTCTCAAATTCACTCAGATCAACCCCAATCTCATTTGTTTGGAAAGTACCAGGACCATAGAAAAATATGAGCGTCACTACATCGGACATCTCGACTCACCTATAAAATTATTTAACATGGACAGACAACTGTTAAACAACATGACAAACTAAACATATTCACGCTCCTAATTGACACACCTAAAATTATTACGTAATATTAAAGGAGCAACTAAAATTATTAACACACCTAAAAATATTTACTAAACTAAATATTTTACGTATATTACCGGAACAACTTCAAAAATTGATACAACTACATGTTTGACAACTAAATATATTACAGATAGTACCGCACCAATAAAATAAACTGACATCCTTTTTTGCGGGAAAACTGACATCCACATCCACATATAATACGAAATATTATTGGAGCAACTAAATATACTCACACAACTAAATATTAGACATCTAAAAATATATCGATTACTACTGGATCAAATACCAATATTCGCACACCTAATACAAAATATTACCAGAGCAAATAATATCTATAGGATAAACTGAATATATTCACACAACTAAATATTAGACATCTATGCAAAATATTACCGGGGCAAATAACATCTACAATATTCGCACATCTACCTGAGAAAATGTCTTTAAAATAATACCCTTGAAGCGTGCGAAGCAACGACGACGAACGGCGGCCTCCAATCACCCGAGCCGGAGCTTCACCTCCACCACACTGCCGCAGCTTCACCAGTTCATCTCCACCTCCACCACCTCCACCAAAATGCTCACCACCACCTCCACCAAAATGCTCACCACGGCCACCACGAGCTACCCCATCACTAGATCGAGCTCTCCCTTGCCTCCCCCAACTATCTACTGAAGGAAATATGCCCTAGAGGCAATAATAAAGTTACTATTTATTTCCTTATTTCATGATAAATGTTTATTATTCATGCTAGAATTGTATTAACCGGAAACATAATACATGTGTGAATGCATAGACAAACATAGTGTCACTAGTATGCCTCTACTTGACTAGCTCGTGAATCAAAGATGGTTAAGTTTCCTAGCCATGGACAAAAGAGTTGTCATTTGATTAACGGGATCACATCATTAGGAGAATAATGTGATTGACTTGACCCATTCCGTTAGCTTAGCACACGATCGTTTAGTATGTTGCTACTGCTTTCTTCATGACTTATACATGTTCCTGTGACTATGAGATTATGCAACTCCCATTTACCAGAGGAACACTTTGTGTGCTACCAAACGTCACAACGTAACTGGGTGATTATAAAGGTGCTCTACAGGTGTCTCCGAAGATACATGTTGGGTTGGCGTATTTCGAGATTAGGTTTTGTCACTCCGATTGTCGGAGAGGTATCTCTGGGCCCTCTCGGTAATACACATCACTTAAAGCCTTGTAAGAATTGCAACTAATGAGTTAGTTATGGGATGATGTATTACGGAACGAGTAAAGAGACTTGCCAGTAACGAGATTGAACTAGGTATTGGATACCGACGATCGAATCTCAGGCAAGTAACATACCGATGACAAAGGGAACAACGTATGTTGTTATGCGGTTTGACCGATAAAGATCTTCGTAGAATATGTAGGAGCCAATATGAACATCCAGGTTCCACTATTGGTTATTGACCGGAAACAGTTCTAGGTCATGTCTACATAGTTCTCGAACCCGTAGGGTCCGCACGCTTAAGGTTTCGATGACAGTTATATTATGAGTTTATGAGTTTTGATGTACCGAAGGAGTTCGGAGTCCTGGATGAGATCGGGGACATGACGAGGAGTCTCGAAATGGTCGAGACATAAAGATCGATATATTGGACGACTATATTCGGAGTTCGGAAAGGTTCCGAGTGATTCGGGTATTTTTCGGAGTACCGGAGAGTTACGGGAATTCGCCGGGGAGTATATGGGCCTTATTGGGCCATACGGGAATAGAGGAGAGAGGCCAAAAGGAAGGAGGCATGCGCCCCCCCTCTGGTCCGAATTGGACAAGGGGTGCAGCCCCCCTTTCCTTCTTCCTCTCCCCCTCTTTCCCCTTCTCCTACTCCAACAAGGGAGGTGGAATCCTACTAGGACTAGGGAGTCCTAGTAGGACTCCACACTTGGCGCGCCCCATCCTAGGGCCGGCCTCCTCCCCCCTTGCTCCTTTATATACGGGGGCAGGGGGCACCCCATGACACACAAGTTGATCTACGGATCGCTCCTTAGCCGTGTGCGGTGCCCCCCTCCACCATATTCCACCTCGGTCATATCGTCGCGGAGTTTAGGCGAAGCACTGCACCGGTAGAACATCATCATCGTCACCACACCGTCATGCTAACGGAACTCATCCCTGACACCCTGCTGGATCAGAGTCCGGGGAACGTCATCGAGCTGAACGTGTGCAGAACACGGAGGTGCCGTACGTTCGGTGCTTGGATTGGTCGGATCGTGAAGACGTACGACTACATCAACCGCGTTGTCATAATGCTTCCGCTTTCGGTCTACGAGGGTACGTGCACACACTCTCCCCTCTCGTTGCTATGCATCACCATGATCTTGCGTGTGCGTAGGAAATTTTTGAAATTACTATGTTCCCCAACAGTGGCATCCGAGCCTAGGTTTTATGCGTTGATGTTATATGCACGAGTAGAACACAAGTGAGTTGTGGGCGATACAAGTCATACTGCTTACCAGCATGTCATACTTTGGTTCGGCGGTATTGTTGGATGAAGCGGCCCGGACCGACATTATGCGTACGCTTACGCGAGACTGGTTTTACCGCGGTGCTTTGCACACAGGTGACTAGCGGGTGTCAGTTTCTCCAACTTTAGTTGAACCGAGTGTGGCTACGCCCGGTCCTTGAGAAGGTTAAAACAGCACCAACTTGACGAACTATCGTTGTGGTTTTGATGCGTAGGTAAGAACGGTTCTTGCTCAGCCCGTGGCAGCCACGTAAAACTTGCAACAATAAAGTAGAGGACGTCTAACTTGTTTTTGCAGGGCATGTTGTGATGTGATATGGTCAAGGCGTGATGAGATATAAGTTGTTGTATGATATGATCATGTTTTGTTGAAGTTATCGGCAACTGGCAGAAGCTCTATGGTTGTCTCTTTGTTGCATAAGATGCAAGTGCCAAATAATTGCTTTACTTTATCGCTATGCGATAGCAATAGTTGCAAGAGCAATAGTTGGCGAGACGACCATGTGACGACACATTGATATAGATCAAGATGATGAAGATCATGGTGTCGTGCCGGTGACGATAGAGATCATGACAGTACTTTGGAGATGGAGATCAAAGGCGCAAGATGATCATGGCCATATCATGTCACATATTTTGATTGCATATGATGTTTATCTGTTATACATCTTATTCTGTTTTGTTTGACGGTAGCATTATAAGATGATCTCTCACTAATTATCAAGGAGTGTTCTCCCTGAGTATGCACCGTTGCCAAAGTTCGTCGTACCCAGACACCACGTGATGATCGGGTGTGATAAGCTCTACGTCCATCTACAACGGGTGCAAGCCAGTTTTGCACACACGGAATACTTAGGTTAAACTTGACGAGCCTAGCATATGCAGATATGGCCTCGGAACACAGAGACCGAAAGGTCGAGCGTGAATCATATAGTAGATATGATCAACATAATGATGTTCACCATTGAAAGCTACTCCATTTCACGTGATGATCGGTTATGGTTTAGTTGATTTGGATCACGTGATCACTTAGAGGATTAGAGGGATGTCTTTCTAAGTGGGAGTTCTTAAGTAATATGATTAATTGAACTTAAATTTATCATGAACTTAGTCGTGGTAGTATTTTGCAAATTATGTTGTAGATCAATAGCTTGTGTTGTTGCTTTCATATGTTTATTTTGATATGTTCCTAGAGAAAATTGTGTTGAAAAATGTTAGTAGCAATGATGCGGATTGGATCCGTGATCTGAGGTTTATCCTCATTGCTGCGCAGAAGAATTATGTCCTTGATGCACCGCTAGGTGACAAACCTATTGCAAGAGCAGATGCAGACGTTGTGAACGTTTGGCTAGCTCAATATGATGACTACTTGACAGTTTAGTGCACCATGCTTAACGGCTTAGAATCGGGACTTCAAAGACCTTTTGAACGTCATGGACCATATGAGATGTTCCAGGAATTGAAGTTAATATTTCAAGCAAATACCCGAGTTGAGAGATATGAAGTCTCCAACAAGTTCTATTGCTAAAAGATGGAGGAGAATCGCTCAATTAGTGAGCATGTGCTTAGATTGTCTGGGTACTACAATCGCTTGAATCAAGTGGGAGTTAGTCTTCCAGATAAGACAGTGATTGACAGAGTTCTCTAGTCACCATCACTAAGTTAGTAGAACTTTGTGATGAACTATAGTATGCAAGGGATGACGAAAACGATTCCCGAGCTCTTCGTGATGTTGAAATCGGCGAAGGTAGAAATCAAGAAAGAGCATCAAGTGTTGATGATTGACAAGACAACTAGTTTCAAGAAAAGGGCAAAGGGATAGAAAGGGAACTTCAAGTAGAATGACAAGCAAGTTGTCACTCCCGCGAAGAAGCTCACAGCTGGACCAAAGCCTGAAACTGAGTGCTTACACTGCAAAGGAAATGGTCACTGGAAGCGGAAATGCCCTGAATATTTGGTGGATAAGAAGGATGGCGAAGTGAACAAGGGTATATTTGATATACAGGTTATTGATGTGTGCCTTACTAGTGTTTATAGTAGCCCCTGAGTATTTGATGCTTGTTCAGTTGCTAAGATTAGTAACTCGAAACAGGAGTTATATAAACAGAGACTGGTTGAAGGGGAAGTGACGATGAGTGTTGGAAGTGGTTCCAAGATTGATATGATCATCATCGCACACTCCCCATACTTTCGGGATTAGTGTTGAACCTAAATAAATGTTATTTGGCGTTTGCGTTGAGCATGAATATGATTTGATCATGTTTATTGCAATACGGTTATTCATTTAAAATCAGAGAATAATTGTTGTTCTGTTTAAATGAATAAAACCTTTGATGGTCATACACCCAATGAAAATAGTTTGTTGGATCTCGATCGTAGTGATGCACATATTCATAATATTGATGCCAAAAGATGCAAAGTTGATAATGATAGTGCAACTTATTTGTGGCACTGTCATTTGGGTCATATCGGTGTAAAGCACATGAAGAAACTCCATAAAGATGGATTTTCGGAATCACTTGGTTATGAATCATTTCATGCTTGCGAACCATGCCTTTTGGGCAAGATGACTAAAACTCCGTTCTCTGGAACAATGGAACGAGCTACTGACTTATTGGAAACAATACATACCGATGTATGCGGTCCAATGAGTGTTGATGCTCGTGGCGGGTATCGTTATTTTCTGACCTTCACAAGATGAATTGAGCCGATATGAGTATATCTACTTGATGAAACATAAGTCTGAAATAATTGAAAGGTTCAAAGAATTTCAGAGTGAAGTGGAAAAATCATCGTAATAAGAAAATAAAGTTTCTACGATCTGATCGCGGAGACGAATATTTGAGTTACGAGTTTGGTCTTCAATTAAAACAATGTGGAATAGTTTCACAGCTCACGCCACCTGGAACACCACAAAGTTATGGTGTGTCCGAACGTCGTAACTGCACTTTATTGGATATGGTGCGATCTATGATGTCTCTTATCAGTTTTACCACTATCGTTTTGGGGTTGTGCATTAGAGACAGCTGCATTCACGTTTAAAAGGGCACCATCTAAATCCGTTGAGACGACACCTTATGAACTATGGTTTAGCAGTAAACCTAAGCTGTCGTTTCTTAAACTTTGGAGTTGCGATGCTTATATGAAAAGTTTCAACCTGATAAGCTCGAACCCAAATCGGAGAAGTGCGTCTTCATAGAATACCCAAAGGAAACTGTTGGGTACTCCTTCTATCACAAATCCAAAGGCAAAACATTCCTTGCTAAGAATGGATCCTTTCTATAGAAGGAGTTTCTCTCGAAAGAAGTGAGTGGGAGGAAAGTAGAACTTGATGAGGTAACTGTACCTGCTCCCTTATTTGAAAGTAGTTCATCACAGAAATTTGTTCCTCTGACTACTACACCAATTAGTGAGGAAGTTAATGATGATGATCATGAAACTTCAGATTAAGTTACTACAGAACCTCGTAGGTCTTCCAGAGTAAGATCTGCACCAGAGTGGTACGATAATCCTGTTCTGGAAGTTATGTTACTAGACCATGACGAACCTACGAACTATGAAGAAGCGATGGTGAGCCCAGATTCCGCAAAATGGCTTGAGGCCATGAGATCTGAGATAAGATCCATGTATGAAAACAAAGTATGGACTTTGATTGACTTTCCCAATGATCGGCGAGACATTGAGACTAAATGGATCTTCAAGAGGAAGACGGACGCAGATAGTGTTACTATCTACAAAGCTAGAATTGTCGCAAAAGGTTTTCGACAAGTTCAAGGTGTTGACTACGATGAGAGTTTTTCACTCGTATCTATGCTTAAGTCTGTCTGAATCATGTTAGCAATTGCCACATTTTATGAAATCTGGCAAATGGATGTCAAAACTGCATTCCTTAATGGATTTTTTAAAGAAGAGTTGTATATGATGCAACCAGAAGGTTTTGTCGATCCGAAAGGTGCTAACAAAATGTGCAAGCTCCAGCGATCCATCAATGGACTGGTGCAAGCATCTCGGAGTTGGAATATACGCTTTGATAAGTTGATCAAAGCATATAGTTTTAATACAGACTTGCGGTGAAGCCTGTATTTACAAGAAAGTGAGTGGGAGCACTACAACATTTCTGATAAGTATATGTGAATGACATATTGTTTATCGGAAATAATGTAGAATTTTTCTGGAAAGCATAAAGGAGTGTTTGAAAGGAGTTTTTCAAAGAAAGACCTTGGTGAAGCTGCTTACACATTGAGCATCAAGATCTATAGAGATAGATCAAGATGCTTGATAAGATTTTTCAATGAGTACATACCTTGACAAGATTTTGAAGTAGTTCAAAATGGAACAGTCAAAGAAAGAGTTCTTGCCTGTGTTGCAAGGTGTGAAGTTGAGTAAGACTCAAAACCCGACCATGGCAGAAAATAGAAAAGAATGAACAGTCATTCCCTATGCCTCAATCATAGGTTCTATAAAGTATGCTATGCTGTGTACTAGACCTATTGTATACCTTGCTCTGAGTTTGGCAAAGGAATACAATTTTGATCTAAAAGTAGATCACTAGAACAGCGGTCAAGAATATCCTTAGTGAGGACTAAGGAGATGTTTCTCGATTATGGAGGTGATAAAAGAGCCAGTCGTAAAAAGTTACAACGATGCAAGCTTTTACACCAATCCAGATGACTCTAAGTCTCAATCTGGATACATATTGAAAGTGGGAGCAATTAGCTAGAGTAGCTCCGTGCAGAGCATTGTGGACATAGAATATTTGCAAAATACATACGGCTCTAAATGTGACAGACCCGTTGACTAAACTTCTCTCATGCGCAAAACATGATCATACCTTAGTACTCTTTGGGTGTTAATCACATAGCCATGTGAACTAAATTATTGACTCTAGTAAACCCTTTGGGCGTTGATCACATGACAATGTGAACTATGGGTATTAATCACATACAAATGTGAATATTGGTGTTAAATCACATGGTGATGTGAACTAGATTATTGACTCTAGTGCAAGTGGGAGACTGAAGGAAATATGCCCTAGAGGCAATAATAAAGTTATTATTTATTTCCTTATTTCATGATAAATGTTTATTATTCATGCTAGAATTGTATTAACCGGAAACATAATACATGTGTGAATGCATAGACAAACATAGTGTCACTAGTATGCCTCTACTTGACTAGCTCGTGAATCAAAGATGGTTAAGTTTCCTAGCCATGGACAAAAGAGTTGTCATTTGATTAACGGGATCACATCATTAGGAGAATAATGTGATTGACTTGACCCATTCCGTTAGCTTAGCACACGATCGTTTAGTATGTTGCTACTGCTTTCTTCATGACTTATACATGTTCCTGTGACTATGAGATTATACAACTCCCGTTTACCAGAGGAACACTTTGTGTGCTACCAAACGTCACAACGTAACTGGGTGATTATAAAGGTGCTCTACAGGTGTCTCCGAAGGTACATGTTGGGTTGGCGTATTTCGAGATTAGGTTTTGTCACTCCGATTGTCGGAGAGGTATCTCTGTGCCCTCTCGGTAATACACATCACTTAAAGCCTTCTAGCATTGCAACTAATGAGTTAGTTGTGGGATGATGTATTACGGAACGAGTAAAGGGACTTGCCGGTAACGAGATTGAACTAGGTATTGGATACCGACGATCGAATCTCGGGCAAGTAACATACCGATGACAAAGGGAACAACGTATGTTGTTATGCGGTTTGACTGATAAAGATCTTCGTAAAATATGTAGGAGCCAATATGAACATCCAGGTTCCACTATTGGTTATTGACCGGAAACAGTTCTAGGTCATGTCTACATAGTTCTCGAACCCGTAGGGTCCGCACGCTTAAGGTTTCGATGACAGTTATATTATGAGTTTATGAGTTTTGATGTACTGAAGGAGTTCGGAGTCCCGGATGAGATCGGGGACATGATGAGGAGTCTCGAAATGGTCGAGACGTAAAGATCGATATATTGGACGACTATATTCGGAGTTCGGAAAGGTTCCGAGTGATTCGGGTATTTTTCGGAGTACCGGAGAGTTACGGGAATTCGCCGGGGAGTATATGGGCCTTATTGGGCCATACGGGAATAGAGGAGAGAGGCCAAAAGGAAGGAGGCCTGCGCCCCCCTCTGGTCCGAATTGGACAAGGGGTGCAGCCCCCCTTTCCTTCTTCCTCTCCCCCTCTTTCCCCTTCTCCTACTCCAACAAGGGAGGTGGAATCCTACTAGGACTAGGGAGTCCTAGTAGGACTCCACACTTGGCGTGCCCCCTCCTAGGGCCGGCCTCCTCCCCCCTTGCTCCTTTATATACGGGGGCAGGGGGCACCCCATGACACACAAGTTGATCTACGGATCGCTCCTTAGCCGTGTGCGGTGCCCCCCTCCACCATATTCCACCTCGGTCATATCGTCGTGGAGTTTACGCGAAGCCCTGCGCCGGTAGAACATCATCATCGTCACCACACCGTCGTGCTGACGGAACTCATCCCCGACACCCTGCTGGATCGGAGTCCGGAGAACGTCATCGAGTTGAACGTGTGTAGAACACGGAGGTGCCGTATGTTCGGTGCTTGGATCGGTTGGATCGTGAAGACGTACGACTATATCAACCGTGTTGTCATAACGCTTCCGCTTTCGGTCTACGAGGGTACGTGGACACACTCTCCCCTCTCGTTGCTATGCATCACCATGATCTTGCGTGTGCGTAGGAAATTTTTGAAATTACTAAGTTCCCCAACATCTACAACGCATCTACGGTGACAAATCGGGAAGAAAATGGCTCACTTTGGTGTGTAAATGGGTTACTTTGTAGGTGGAAAAGAGAAGGAACGAAGAACAGAAAGAAGAACAGGGAGAAAGCGGATAAGCTCATGCGAGGGGAAGAAGCTGGCGGCCAGGTGTGCTGGGACCCTGTCGTCCACAAGGAGGACGATCATCCTGAGGCTGGACGACCGGCCCGTGTCGTCTAGGCCCCAGCCACCATCAGCCCATGCCGGGACGAGGGGGAGCGCTACGACGTGGCCGGGCCAATCGACGGCCGCCATGTGGAGGACCGGCCACCTGTCGTCCTCCTATAGGCCGACGGGACGTAGTCGTCCAGCAGTAGGACAACAGGCTGCACTCCTCCTACTGCGAGACGAGGCCGTATTATTTTTAGAAAATAAAATTTCGGTGTATTATTTCTGAAAATTAATAAAAAATGTATTATTTTAAAAAAAATTAGCTTGCTTTTGCTTTTCATTTTTTATTTCTCATATGTAGGTCTTCTTTCTTTCTTTCTTGGTTCTCTTCTTTTTATTTCGTTCTTCGCTCTTTTTTCTCTTTTCTTTGTTGGTTGTTATTGGTTTCCATTTTTCAACACACGGCTAAGTTTGTTAGTACACAGTATACAGTTTTTAATGTACACGTAAAACATTATTTGAGACACATTGAACAATTTTCATATACACAATGTGCAATTTTCTTTTAATACATGTTCTAACACTTTTTGAATACATGGTCAACATTTTTTCAAATACATGTTCAAACATTTTTTAATTCTATGAACATTTTTTAACAAAGTAGTTTTTTTACATTATATATTAATACTCCCTCCGTCCAGAAATACTTGTCGGAGGAATGGATGTATCTAGACGTATTTTAGTTTTAGATGCATCCATTTATATCCATTCATGCGACAAGTATTTCCGGACGGAGGGAGTATTTGTTAAATAGCACAGCCATTTTTTGGCAACACAACTATGTTTATTTCAAATGTTACATACCACTTTTTTAATGGTTCAAAACTTTTTATATACTATGCAAAACTTTTTATATTGTATTATCATCATTCAAAAAGACATATACACTTTTTAGATCGTAAAAAGATTTTTCATTGGCACAATTTTCTAAAAGTCATCACAGTTTTTATACTGTGTTAATATTTTTTTAAACACATTTTTTAAAAAATCTGTAATTTTGGGATTCTAAATATATTTATTTAGAATAAAAATAAAAATAAAAAATAAATTTGTGTGACATCGGCATAACATCACTGCAACGGTCCTTGTCCCTCCTGGGATGGCCCAACAGTAGGTACCTGTAGCTGCTCGCAGGCGAGGCTGTTGTCCGTCTCGCTTTAGGCGAGACATAGGCGCGCCCCCGGCACTTATGT
This sequence comes from Triticum dicoccoides, assembly GCF_002162155.2. Classification (NCBI taxonomy): domain Eukaryota; kingdom Viridiplantae; phylum Streptophyta; class Magnoliopsida; order Poales; family Poaceae; genus Triticum; species Triticum dicoccoides. The sequence continues at coordinate 46,054,384 of NC_041383.1, forward strand.
AGCTTGTTTGGTGGCGAGTAAAGGAGAACCAGCGGAATCTGATACTCCCTCCGTCCGAGAATATTTGTCATCAAAATGGATAAAAAGAGATATATCTAGAACTAAAATACGTTTAGATATATCCCCTTCCATTCATTTTGATGACAAGTATTTCCAGACGAAGCGAGTATATCCAATGGCACAGTTGTAAATCTCCTGACCACAACATCGGTCATGTTGACAATGGGGGGTCGCAGCTGAACGGCTCACACGGCTTAGACCGGATGGCTGTTGCGCACGGGATCAAAAGATTATGTAGGCGGCTGATCATATCCACGCACCAGTCGACTGATGCATAACGTGAAAACTTATTAAGTGATCTAGATTTCGATGATACTTTGATAAAGCTCAACCAGTTTCTAACGTGAAAATGAAAAAAAAAACGAAAATTAAAGTAAAAATGAACTCATGAACTGAACCTAGGGCTGATCTTCATCGATCAACTGACAACGACAAGTAGCATCACACAGCGATCTTTCCAATTCCAAGATTCGCTCGGCGTATATATGAGCATTTGCGTTTGTACTGTGTCAAAAAAAAGTCTGGTTGGCCGGCCAGCCAACGTTCATAGAGTTGGTTTAAATAGACGGCAGTTGCGGGAGCCCGATGGCGAGCGCGCATCGAGCTCGTGTCCCATGTGGTGTCTGGGCGGCAGGTGCAGGCGGCGAGTCGACATCCAGGTCGCTGTGACGGGTGGTGATATATATCGCTTGAAGCGAGCAGCATGGATTGCGTCGCTCATGTCGCAGTGTGTCCGCGTCTTCTGCTCTTCGTGCCATTGGCCAACAGAAGCCCATGGCGAATGCTCTTCTTCTTCATGGATAGTTACGTTCTCTCTTCTCAAAAGTAGACAGAGTTGACTGAGCTAGTTTTCCTGTTCGCTGTGATATTCTTCTTTCTTCATCATGTTTTTTTTTTTGCGAGAATTCATCATGGTTTTTTTTTTGCGAATTATCAAGGTTAGTTGCCTAGTTGAGTTCCTTTTTCATGCTATATGGCTAACACGTTGGAATAAAATGAAGTAGCAAAAAAAACACTTGCAGATGTATTGAGGATTTAATTACTATTATTGGACAGAAACAAATGAGTCTATTGAGAACATTTTCTCCTGTAGATATCATTTATGTTAGTAGTTAATTTGATGTTATTTTCCAGCAAACAAAAATTAATGGCAAGGAACATTATGTAATTTTCGTTTTGCTAAAAAAATTGTTCTATTATTGTCCACAAGTAGTCTTACTGTATAACAAAATACTCAAGAATTTGAAAATGTTCATGAATTTAAAATCATGAAATGGAAAAATGTCCACGGATTTAATTTTTTTGTGAATTTCATTTTGTTAACATTTTCTTTTCTATAGCCATATGTGCTACAATTTTGGTTTTCTAATATATGGCGATATTTGACAAATATACACTAATATTTCAAAAATATGTGGTGACAATTTTAAAATACATATTGAACATTTTCTAATTTATGGTGAACATTTTTTCAAATACATATTGAATAAGTCTTAATATATGGGGAATAGGTTTTTGAAACACACTGAATTTTTCAATACATGTTAAATATTTTATTTATACAATGAACATTTTTAGTGTATGGTGAACTCTTTTAACACACACTGAACATTTTAAAAATGCACACAAAACAATTAAAATAAATAAAAAGATAGAAGAGAAAAATAAAAAAACCAGTTAGAAAACTAGAAATCCGGGCAAAGAAACATGAATAATAAGAAGAAGAAAATCTTACTAAAGCTTCCCAAACAGATGAATTCAAAAAATGTCCGCGAATGCAAAAACTATTCACAAATAAGAACAATATTCGTGAATTAAGTGCAGATGGAAAAAACTAAAAAGAACCAAAAAGGAAAAACAGAAAATTAAAAACCAAAGTAAAACTAGGAACCCGACCAAAGAAAACATATGAAAGAATAAAAAAGGAAAAATGGCCAGAAGCTTCCAAAACCGGAGGAGCCTACCGGGACGGCTGCTTAGATGTCCATGTAGGCGATCGCTATGTAAACGCTCGCATTGAGAGAAACATATCAGGTGGGCGTTGTGACTCCTCTGTGTCCTGTGTGGTTGTACGCTCCGCGGGAGCAACTAACCAACATTTATAGCAGCAAGACCGAAAAGAAACCCCTAGAGGCGATCTAGGGTTCCACCGTTCCTCCGGCGGCGACGTCGGAGTCTACGTAAAGTCTCTCGACGGCGACGTCGGGAAGATCAACAACAGGCCCAAGGGCAGAAGGGCCGCCCTGCATGGCGACCCCATCGCTTATGGGGGTAAGGGGGAAGGAAGATAAGCTGAAGGAGGCAGCGATCGCGGAAGGAGAGGAGGAGGCCAGGAGGCAGATCGGAGTGAGAAACATGGTCACGGGGGGATCGGATAGCAAGGGCTCTCCGGCAGAGGGAGCAGGAGGTAGCGGGAGTGGGGGAGTAGATGCGTTGGAGGAGGAAGACGAAGAGTGGGATTACTATGGCCCGGAACCAGATTTGGAGGACAAGTTTGCTGGTATGAAGTTGCATGGAGAGGAGGAGGACGATCTTGATCTGTTAGAGGAAGTCGAGGAACTAATCAAGGGGGTGCGGTGGCTAGGTTTGTTTCGTGTTCATACCACCAAGCCCTTCAGTCATGCAGCACTGTTGAGGCAGATGCGAAACGCTTGGGCGGCAGCCCAGGGAGTGACCTTCAATATCAATGGCCCTAACCTCTTTTTGTTCCAGTGCCACTGCCTTGGTGACTGGAAGCGGATCATGGATGGGGGTCCATGGATTTTTCGATACAGGAATATGATGGTTTCACTGATGTGTCTGAATACAAATTGAATAAAGTTCCATTATGGGCTCGAATCAAGGGCTTGCCTGATGGATTGACAGCCAAGAAGGAGCTAGCAAAAAAAGTAGCTGCCAAGGTTGGAGAACCACCTTACACAGTGACAGTTAACGAGGGCAAAATTAACCCTTCTAGCACTTTGCGAGCCCGAGTTTTTGTTGATGTTGATAAAACACTTGTGAGGTTTGTTCCGATCACGCTGCAAAAGAGGAAGAAGTATCCGGTGTTTTATGAGAGGTTGCCGGATTTCTGTTTTTTCTGTGGCTTGATGGGTCACACAGTGGAAGAATGCGGCGACGGAATTCATGATCCACGCACTTGTGAATGGGGAGATTGGCTACTATGGAGCGCCAAACAGCCGGCCTACACGTCAGGAGGAAGAGGAGGTATGGAGGGAAGAGGCAGAGGAGGTAGGTCTGGAGGCCTAGGAGGGAGGAGTGGGAGAGGTGGTAGACAGGGAAGAGGAGATCGGGAGGAAGATCGGAGGGAGTTCGACGGGGAGGATGGAGGAACGCAGAACATGGACTATTCGCAGCAGAAATCAGATGAGAATCCAAATGCCCGAAAAAGGCTGGTGCGTGCTGATGGTTCAGTCAATACGAGAGGAGGAGGCCTCCCTAATACTTCTGGCAAGGTTGCAGAAACTGTTCTGCTTCTAGAGCAGGGAGGTGAGGATGCATCCCATGTGTCCACTACAACCCCTGGCAAAAACCCGATCGTCAAGAGGACAAAGCAGGATGGTAGATCTCAGGAGGAAGTTATGACCGATGTTGACAAGGCGGCCTCTCTCGAGGAGGACCGCCGAGCCCAATGAAGCTATTATGTTGGAATTGTCGCGGGATTGGCGACCCTGCGACAGTCCGGGAGCTCCGCGATCTCGTGGAGGCATGTGCGCCGACAGTGCTTTGTATTGTGGAGACACAACTGGCGAAGTATCATGTGGAAGGTTTGGTGGGTACTTTAGGTTTTTCAGGTCGTTTTGGAGTGGATAGTAGTGGTAGGAGTGGAGGTTTATGTTTATTTTGGAAGAACAATGTTAACATTGAAATAAAAACTTTTTCCCGCTATCACATTGATTCTGTGGTGACGGTGGGGGAGAAGGATCCGTGGCGTTTGACGTGTTTCTATGGTGTGGCATATAGGAGTATGAGATATAAAACATGGGACACAATGAAAATATTGCGCGGGGAGAATGCACTTCCATGGGTCTGCATGGGAGACTTTAATGAGATCCTGAGGCCAGAGGAGCAAATGGGTCCAAATGAGCGAGATAGCGCTCAAATAGAAGGCTTCAGAGAGGTTGTTGATGTATGTGAGTTAGCGGATCTCGGATATAAAGGACTGGACTGGACGTTTGAGAAGAGACTTGTAGGAGGGGAATTTTGCAGGGTACGGTTGGACCGAGTTTTGGCTACAGCCAGTTGGTCAGCTATGTTCCCTTTTGCTTCGGTCGAGCACCTTACCGCAGTGAAATCTGATCATAGTCCAATTTTGCTGATTAATGAGATGGAGGCTAGCAACCAAAGAATAGCGCTGAAGAAGCCATTTCGCTATGAATCTGCGTGGGAAAGCGATACCAGGTTTGGAGGCACGATGGAGCAGGCCTGGGATAGGGAGCAGCCGGCGGCAACTCTGACTGGTCTAGCAACCAAGCTTGCCTCGGTCGGAACTGCGTTGAAACATTGGAGCAAGTTATCGTTTGGTTCTGTGAGACAAGAGTTACAGAGGCTACGACAGAAATTGGCAGAGCTAAGGGTAGTACCGAACCGTGTCGGGCCGGGAGTGGAAGAGAAGCAGGTTTTGGACCAGATTGTCGAATTATCTTATCGAGAAGAGGTAATGATGCGGCAGAGATCACGCATGGATTGGCTAGCAGCGGGTGACAGCAACACACAATACTTCCAGAGAAAAGCAAGTGCGAGGAGGGCCAAGAACACCATAACAGAGCTTCAGAGACCGGATGGGACGGTCACGTCTGACATGGATGAAATGGCGGAGATGACGACCGAGTTCTACGGTAATCTGTACAAATCAGAGGGGTGCATTGGTATCGAGGAAGTGTTGTCACATATACCTGTCAGGGTGGATGGTGGAATGAATGCGAGGCTGAATGCTACGTACACAAAGGAAGAAGTTAAAGAGGCACTCTTCCAAATGTTCCCAACAAAAGCTCCGGGGCCTGACGATTTTCGGGCGCATTTCTTTCAGAGACATTGGGAGCTTTGTGGTGACGAGGTTACCGGCGTGATCATACGATTGCTCAATGGAGAGGATTCACCGGAGGATATCAACCGCACATTCATCGTTCTTATTCCCAAGATAGCGAGTCCAAAAATCTTAGGACAATTTCGGCCCATAAGCCTTTGCAACGTGATATATAAGATTGCGTCAAAGGTCTTAGCCAACAGGCTGAAGATTATTCTTCCCGATGTCATTTCTGAGGAGCAGTCAGCTTTTGTGCCTGGTCGTCTTATCACGGACAATTTCATAACGGCGTATGAGTGTCTACATTATATGAAAACAAGAAGAGTGAAAACAAATCGTTTTGTTGCTCTAAAGTTAGACATGATGAAAGCATATGATAGGCTTGAGTGGCCTTTCTTGAAAGCAGTTATGTTGAAGATGGGTATTAGCCCTCGATTCACCGAAACGGTCATGAGGTGCGTGTCATCAGTTACGTTTTCGGTTCTATTTAATGGTGGAAGTTTGCATGATTTCAGGCCAACAAGAGGGATGAGACAAGGGGACCCCATATCCCCGTATTTATTTTTGTTAGCAGTTGAATGTCTCTCGTGCCTTTTAAAGGCCCAAAGTTTTGGGATCCTAGGGTTGTCCATGGCAAATACTACCCCAGCTATCAACCATTTACTTTTTGCGGATGATAGTCTTCTATTCTTTGAAGCCAATACTGGGAGTGCTGCACAAGTACAGAAGGTTCTGCGAATGTACTGTGAGGCATCGGGGCAGCGCATTAATACAGATAAGTCGTCGATCTTTTTCAGTAAGGGGGTGCCCGAGATAACAAGAGAGGAGATTAAGGTCGTGCTGGACGTGCACAATGAATCATTGTCAGAAAAATATTTGGGGCTACCGACGGATGTAGGGAGAAACAAGGAAGGAACTTTCAAATATTTGAAGGACAGAATATGGAAACATATCCAAGGATGGATGGAGAAATGCCTTTCAGCCGGAGGTAAAGAAGTGCTTATAAAATCTGTGGCACAATCCATTCCGACTTACTCAATGTCATGTTTCAAGCTGCCCAGAGGACTAATTGAGCACTTAAACAGTCTTCTTCGGAAGTTCTGGTGGGGCAGTAAAAGGGGTCAGAGAAAGCCATCTTGGGTGTCTTGGAAGACTATGTGCAAACCAAAAAATATGGGAGGAGTTGGTTTTAGAGATATTGAGCTTTTTAACCTGGCTCTACTTGCCCGTCAAGTTTGGAGACTTCTGCAAGATCCGGAGTCGCTAAGTGCACGAGTTCTTCGAGCTCGTTACTACCCGAAAAGTACTGTGATCGAGGCCACACTTGGATCTCATCCTTCCCAAGTCTGGCGCTCGTTGATGGAGGGAAAAGAGATACTTGTTCAGGGGCTAATTAGGAGGATCGGGTCGGGCATGGATACTCGTATTTGGGATGATAACTGGCTGCCCCGAGATTTTAAGCTTAGACCTATGTGCTCTATTACTCATGATCCGCCGCAGATGGTGTCACAATTGTTTGATGCAGCTACACATACTTGGAACAAACAAGCATTGAACGAGCATTTTGTCAGGCCGGATGTGGAAGTAATCATGAATATACCTTTAAGCTCCCGGGTGCAACAAGATTTCTGGGCTTGGCATTATGACAGGCGTGGGGTTTTTACCGTGAGATAGGCATATAAGATGATCAGTGCGATTAAACATCAGCGTGAGGATTGGCTGGAACATAGAACCGGTCATTCGAACATTGAAGCTGAGAGTAAGTCCTGGACCTATTTATGGAAGGTGAAAGTTCCGTCTAAAATAAGGGTGTTTGTGTGGAGATTAGCACAGATGTCACTACCTACTGGTGCAACGAACGCAACATGGCTACGACCCCATCGTGTGGACTGTGTGATGAGGAGGTGGACACATGGCGACATTCTTTGTTTGAGTGCCGGATGGCGAGATGTGTGTGGGCGCTGGGAGATGATGAGATTTTGGAGCATGTGATATCCAACAGAAGTGAAGATGCAAGGCTGTGGTTGTTATGGCTTTTTGACACGTTAAATCAACATGATCTTGCCAGGGTACTAATCACCATGTGGGCAATCTGGTGGGCCAGGAGGAGAGCAATTCACGACGAAGAATTCCAAAGTCCACTTTCGACTATGTGTTTTGTTAACAGGTACCTGGAGGATTTGGAGATTGCCACCAACCGCGCCCCCACTAGAACCACAAATGCAGCAATGCCAAAGCCACGAAAGTGGATCCCGTCGGGAGAAGATGCGATGAAGATCAATTTGGACGGTGCCATCACTCGCCAAGGTGAAACTGGTGCAGCCGCTGTGATTTGCCGGGACAAGGAGGGCAACTATTTGGGAGCTTCCGCGGTGGTTTTTGATGGCCTAGTGAACGCCCCAAGTTTGGAAGCTCAAGCGTGCAATGAGGTGCTTGCCTTGGCTCAAGATCTTCTCATGACGCATGCGCTAATAGCCTCGGATTGCATGCAGGTTGTTACAGATATCAACGGAACTTCGCCCTCTTCTTATGCTTTTGTAATTCAGGGGATTAAAGCTAGAGCTATGAACTTTGCTAGAGTTAGTTTTCATTTTGAAAGTAGAGAGGCAAACTATGAGGCTCATGCCTTGGCAAAGGCAGCCTCGTCTCTCCCTTTTGGGCGCCACGTGTGGCTAGGGAACCTACCAGATATTACTTGTATTCCGGCAACTTTGGTTGATTAATAAAATCCCTAGTTCACCTCAAAAAAAAACTAACCAACATTTATCCCTTGAGGGGCTCCCGTAAGGGTTAATTTTTTTTCCGGGAGCGCGTCAAGTGGTGCGCACACCGCCGTCACGTGTCGTGTGTTGGGCGTTCCTCTAGATTTTTTTTCTG
>NC_041383.1:46062743-46069765 GCF_002162155.2 Triticum dicoccoides
CCTAAGTTTTAGAGAAAAGAAATAAATTTTGCTTTTTAAAAAGAAAAATCATGAATCATGTTGTGCTTCTGAAAAAGCAAATATGTGCTTCTATGAGAAGCACAGTTGTGTTTCTCGTGAAAGCACTTATTTGCTTCAGTGAAAAGTACAATTTGTGCTTCTCGGAAAGGAAAACCATAGCTATGCTTCCGGGATAAGCATAGCATGTGCTTCCCTGAAAAAAGGGGAAGAACACAGCACCTGTGCTTCCCCCCAAAAAGATGAGAACCGCATCCGTGCTTCGGGGCTTTGTCTTTTCTCGGTATATTTTTTATTTTAGTTCTTTTCGTTCGCTTTTTTGGAAAAAAAAATGTGTTTGGTTTTCTTCTTTTTTTTAGTTTCTTTTGCCAAAAAAAGGTTCATCCAAACCTATTAACGTGGGATCTTGTTTTGAAGATCTCGGACGAGAAATCTAACGGTGAATACAGTTCAATATTAGCACGCATAATTTAAGAGATAAAACATTTGGAATATTAGTACCTACGAAAAACATGAAAAACTCCCAACTTGCAACAAGTAGCACATATGTAGTGTGTCATTTGTCAACATTCGAGGAGTTAACCCTTGATTAGTGATTTCGAGGCTTCGTGCATTTCAATTTGAGTACATAGCCAGCTTGAAAAGCTCAGGCTTGCTACTTGCACGCATTATCAGCCCATCCCGCGGGACTGTATCTTTAGAGGGTGTTTGTTTCTAGGGACTTATTGGTCTAGGGACTTAAAAAAGTCTCTATAAGTCCCATCTAAACCAAACAGGAGGGACTTATAGGGACTTAAAGTGGGCATTTGGGACTTATGAAATAAGACTCTCAAGGAGGGACTTATAGTTATAATATGGTCTTATAGGAACTTATAAGTCCCAGAAACCAAACAGGTAGGGACTTTTTAGAGACTTGGAACTTATAAGTTGGGACTAAAAAAAGTCCTAGGACTTATGAACCAAACAGGGCCTAAGTAACATGACCGAGGATATGCAGTTTTTTTGCACAATACAGCAAGCCAAACAAATTATTTATATGTGCCACCACCACTACTGATTTTCATATCCTATGACATTTTTAGGCCTACTCCATGGTTTCAAACTTGGAGCGATATGGTCCATGGAAACTCCAGTTTGAATACTATAATTGCAAATAGGTAGCATCCTTATGACATAGTAGAACCCGTCCGAACAATTCTAGGGAAAGCAAAGAGCGTGCCCGACGACTTGAGGGTCCAATTTCTGTTTCGCGCCTTAGGCATCGGTTATAGTACAATTCGCTAACCGGCGCACACTCCACTGCCCTATGTATGTAAATGGACCGGCCCACGTAGGTCTTTTTTCACCTGTTTTTTGGGAACCGATCCAATGATTGTACTTATGGATTTTCTTCCGGTTTTCCCCAGCATAGGTTTTTCCATTTTTCGTTAATTTTTAATTTTCTTTTCTTTTTTTTATCGTGAACTTTTCACAATTTCTTGAACTTTTCTCATAAAAAGTTCTTTTTCCAACTTTCTGTGAACTTATTTTCAAATCTATCGATTTTCTCAAATTTCGTGAACTTTCTAGAATTACTTTTTTTAAATCTTGCATTTTTTGTGAACTGTTTTCAAATTTGTGAAGTCTTTTCCAAAATTTGTGAAGTTTTTTTTCATTTTTCAATTTTCATTTTTTCCCTTTTTGAAGCTTTTTCTTTTTGGAAATGTCACGGTCAACTCTCGGCGCTCAACGGTCGACGGTCCATCGGTCAACGCAGTTGGGCCTGTCTTGAAACAGAAAGATCTACAAACGTTCGGTCGCCCCATATGATCCCACACACGGGCGTCAGCTAAGATAACTGGCGCCAATTATGAGCATTCAAACGAGCGCAACGATATATTTTTGGTTTGCTCCACTTTTCCACCTGTCGGTACCGTGATTGATGGATTCATGGATCCAACTGCACACGAGCCACAGTAGCCTCCTTGCCGAGGCAGGCAGCAGGATAAGCACTTCGTCAATCGACTCACTACCACTACCCTGTGGTGGCATGCAAATCTTTGTGAAGACGCTAACTATGACATTCACAAGGAGTCCCAACTCGGTGGTGGTATGCAGATCTTCGTCAAAGTCAGCCACATCCTCCTACAAAAACTGGCAACCAGTTGTGGAAAGAGGATGACTAAAGACACTCAGCAATGAGCCAAGACGGCTGACACTCGTAAACGGTTGCGACATCCGACAACGCTCTGTCCCTGGTTCGCACCCGACAAGCGGGAACAGCAAGCCACCGCATCCAACGTGTGGCGCACTGGTGTTTTCCTGACAGACCTTTTGTGACGCGTGGCGGGTGTGCAGGTGTCCCAGGGGAGTCACAGCGGTGCAGAGGATGATTCATCGCATCACTTCGAGATGGACACTTATGTTAGTGTGTGTCATACTAACACTAGGGAGAAGCCTTGAGCTACGCTCACAAGCGACTCGGCTCCCCTGACGTACTGCAGGGCGCAGTTGGGTCACTGACAGGTGGGCCAACTTGCTTTCGGGCCCACCTGTCAGTGGCCCAACTGCGCCCTGCAGTACGTCAGAGGAGCCTCGTCCGCTCACAAGACATGCATTTGTTCCCGGAGGCTAGAAGTCGGTGACACATAGCTAAGCATTTAATGTGTATACCTATCTCGTCGGAGTAGGGTATGACTCATGGTAGCTACTGTGGCACCCCTTATACTATAAAAGGAGGGCCAAACTACTGTAAAAAGGGTTGTACACTTGGTAGATCACAGCAGGTAGCTTCAAAGAAACATTTACCCTTCTGGGGAAAGGTTTGTAGCTCATTGTCCACCACATAAATAAAAACATAAGGCAGGAGTAGGGTATTATGCAACCATGCGGCCTGAACTTGGGTAGATGGTGTGTGCTCTACGTTTTTCTCGGTTGGTGTGTTCCATATTTTGCGGCCCACTCTACAGATTGGCAAAAGGACACCTTTTGTCCTTGGTGTCTCGCGTGTGTTCTGCACGCGCGACGACACCACCTAAGTTTTCCCTCTTCTTTTGTTTTACTTTTTCATTTCACATTTATTAAACTAGGGAGTTATAAAGATTTGATAATAACTTTAAATCCAAGCATATTTTAAAAAATACATGATTTTTTTAATTTGATTAATTTTAAAAAATGATCATTTTCTATTTATAAAAATATTATTCTTTAAAAAACTATGTTAAAATTTTCATAGTTTAGAATTGATCTTTTTAAAATTTTGACCATTTTTATTTTTTTAACACTATTCAAATATAAATATAACATCCAAATGTGAATTGCCTAAAATACCCCTGTATTCAAATCGACCATGGGTATCATCCAATACCCACCATACAAGATCTCTCTATCAATGGATCAAGTTGTATATGGCATGTAATATCTATTCTTGTCCTTATTGATCTGAAATCATCTGGCTTGCCAACTGATGAGATCCCAAAAGGGAACAAGCAGGTTTGGTGCTGCAATTTCTCATGTGTAGAGTAGGGTTCCACATGTCCAAGGTTTTTATATGTTTTGTTCTGGACGCTGCAATACTTATTTGCGTAGACCGGCTTCTTATTGAATCGGTTTCAGTAAATTCAGACCTACAAATGATAAATGGAAAGATCTTGTAACAGCTACGAAGAACCTCCTGTCGATCTGGTTACTTTTCCTTGTATAGGTTTGACATACATGCTGGGAAAACTCTGTTTGAGAATTTATCCTTCTAGTCGATTGTACTATGTGGCAGCACACAGGACATAGCATCATTCCTGGTAGTGTGCTGTGATTGATGGCCGTGTTTGTTCCCTGTTTATGCCTTCTCTGTGTGTCTGTGCACGCGCTTGTTTTTTGTGCAGGTGTGTGCGTGTGTGTGCGCGCGCGTGTTTTCAAGTGTGTCCGTGTGCTTGTATCTGTGTGTGTGAGAGAGAGAGTGTGTGTGGGAGAGATGAGGCAAGGACATCATCAAGGTGAGAATCAATTCGATTTTGGTGTGACGAGAGATAACCAATGTGACAATGTCCAACATTCGTGCCCTCATGTTTAAACTCTAAGTACACAGGATGGGCATCCATTTTGTTGTTTTCGGGACATAATTTATCTTTTTTGTGTAGCCTGCAATTTATTATGTATTTATATGAAACTTTGCATACACTACAGAACATGCATATGTTTTCGCAGGAAAAAAAATTGAATTTCTAGAAACTTTGAAATGGCGGTTTCAATTTTAGCTGCTAGGTTAGCTCTGAATAATAGCATTTTAGGGTATCGTGCACATAGATAGGCTGGTTAGGATGATATCATGATATGGAGCGCGCGCGCTGACACACACACGCACACTTTTTGGTTCGCATATCTACACCGCGATTAGAAAACTTGGATTTGCATATTCTGCACATCTTCGTGTTGGCTTTAAGTTTTGCATAGTAAAACTTATAGCGGTAGACGGTTATAAATTATTTATTCATAGGCTTTGAAGTTCCACAACTTGAGGTGAATAGGAAGTTTCTGTGGGATGTGCAAAATCAAGTTTTCGAATCGCGGCACAGATATGTGGCCCATGAAGTGTGTGTGCGCGCCCCTGTGTGCCCCTTCGAATTTCTCTCAAGAAATGGCCTAGTAAAATACTGATGCGCTTCTAAATTTCTAAAACGCTCTTTTATTTATCTTAGAGAAATTGATTGCCCAAATTAGTTTCTAGGATACATAGGATAGTAGCTTCTATTTTGCTGACCCATGAAGGGTTTGACTTTTCCATCCTTCAGCTCCTCATGTGTGGGCAGTATAATAAATTGTAATGTTTATTTGCACATGGAAATATGATATGTAGAGGAATTGGTAAAAAAACAACTCAATGTTGTAGTTCTCATAGGTAGAGGTTTTGCCTTGTGTAACACATAATTTGCTTCTAATTCTTGTGACAGTCAGTCCCACAATGGTCGCCAGATGGAAGTAGAAGTTCTTCCTCACGAAGATGAAACATTTATCAGGTGAGCTCTGATTTACCGCCATCAAGGTTGCTCTTTGTGAACCTTAATTAGCGTTAACAAAAAGTATGTTTTTGACACCACGGTGCTTTCTTGTTTCATTGCATCTTGTCTTTCCAGGCCGCTCTCGATGGTAGATGCTCTTCTTTGATTTGTAGAAGAGTTGGAGATGTTTGCTTTTGAATTCAGTTATGATCATTCATCTAAGTATATACTCCCTCCGTTCCTAAATATTTGTCTTTTTAGAGATTGCAAATGGACTACCACATACGGATGTATATAGACATATTTTAGAGTGTAGATTCACTCATTTTGCTCCGTATGTAGTCACTTGTTGAAATCTCTAGAAAGACAAATATCTAGAAACTGAGGGAGTATATACTAATGGTCTCTTCCCATAACTTATATGGCATCTAATTATATTATGCATCCCTGAGACCATTGTGGTAAATCAGAGCTCACCTGATATGAGGTAAACATGGATTTGATATATACTTGATATAATTGGAGTATATACTAACTTACTTACAACAATTCTTGATTTTTTTAAACTGGCCATGTATGACTTCTTTTTCCTTATTACTCACTTTTCACTATATGAGGTAAACATTGGATTTGATATATACTTGTTGGAGGTAGAAAATGGTATCGGCTTCACCTTCATATGTTGAAGTGCCAAAATTAGGGTGCTTGCCAACCATGAGTTTCGCCCTAGGTGCATTTTGAAACTACTAGATTATGGATTTTACAAAAACTGAAGATATAAAAAATTAGCATTTAATTTGTGTTATGTCATGAAGAGTACACTTCCTTCGTATGTGCACACCAACAACACTTGCATAGGCAACATATACGATCAAACTGAAAAAGCTTGCATTCCATAGTTGCAATGGCAAATGAGCTTCTCTTTATCTTCTTGTTAGCCCAATTGTAGTTGAGTAAACTTCATGGTATGCTTTATAGTTTCTACTACACTATAGCTCATGTTGTTTGTCTATTCAATTTGATGCTATTGCTTAAACCATCGAAGGCATTAGGCCCAAATGGGGAGGATCAAGGAGTCTAAGATCAATGAGCCTTTATCATCAATTCATAACTATAGTATGATTTAGGGGTGGATGTCTTGTGGTATAAAATTAGGAAAATATTAGGATGTAACATGCGATATAATCACCATATGAGATAGTTCCATGTTTCCTTTTTTTTGACAAAAGGTGGATTTTATTGACTCAAACTGAAGCATCAAAAGGATACAAAAACACAATGGGCATGCACCTGGCCTACATGACTAGGTTGCACACAATCAAACACCATGCACACACACAACGAATCATGGCGACAAAGAGGAGACTCAGAAAGGACCAAAGTTATGGCTAGGCGGAGGGAAAAAAATTCTGAAACAGGCAAAACAACGATCATGTGCACCAACCATCTCTTGACATCACAAGGATAACGGGAAAGATTCTTCTACGATGCTTCCTGGAAAGAAATGATGCTTAAGTGCCGTCATGGCCGGATCCAAGCACCGAAGGCCAAATCCCGGGTTTACACCCCAAAGTCCGAGAAATCCGAGCAATACCTTCAACAAAAGGTGTCCCCTTCTCTTGCTCAGAAGTTGCAATGTTCCACAAGGACGGCGGAATGCCGACTCTAATTCAATGTTTGGGTAAGTGCCAGCAATAGTGAACCTTACTGTATCTACCATGATAGTATCACTATATTATTTTTGTGGGGATCTGTGAGCCAAGAGAGATGTAGGGAAGCAGTGGCAATTGTCCTTCTAAGCTGATGTGCACGTCCTTTTTTTTCCTATTATTGGTTTGTGAAGAACCAGGAGCCTGGAATTGAACAGATGGGTCCATCTGCTACTCACAACATATCTACATTTCGATTTGTGCCAAATTTGTGTAAAGATAGAGTTTTAGGACAGAAATGCATTGCGGCTTTATGCAATTCATGGATATCTTCATGTGTAAGCACTGGCGGAGCTTCTGCAAGGCCAAGTGGGCCGTGGCC
>NC_041383.1:46070054-46078029 GCF_002162155.2 Triticum dicoccoides
TCATGCCCAGCCGGCCAGCCCAGCCCACAACCAGTACGCAGGTGCAGCCCATTGCCGATACACACATCAGCCTCTGCCTCGCAGACTCGCAAAGACGCACAGCTGCACGTCCAAAAGAAAGCAAACGACGGAGCTGCCGCTGACTGCCGTCTCATAGCGCAACCGCCGGCTGCCGTGGGCCCGCCTCCGGCTGGCGCCGCCCACGGGTGCGGCGCACATCAGTCCCTATCTCCACTAGTTCCCTTCATCCAACGCCCCACCGGCCACAACCACTCCTTAGCTGACCCACGCGCGGACGCGCACACGCAGCCGCGAGCAGGTTAGCTGGCGACGACGGCGGCGCGAGGACGAGGCAGTGAACTGCCAACTGGGAAAATCCTTCTCTGAATCCTTACAAGCTGCGAAGGTAAATCGATTCAAACCATACCAATTTTATTCCCCTGAACAGAACCTAGGTCATCGTTCATTCCCCTGAACAGAACCTAGATACCCAAAATTTTATTATGTCCATTGTTATGCCCATCGCTTGCAACTTGCTCTTGTTGGTGCATCCAAAGAAGTGGTTTCTATTTCTCAGTTCTTCCAAAAACTGCTCTATATCATAAACACCGTTGACTCATCTTCAAAGCGACATGATCAACTCCATCAAGCCCAACTAGTTGAACTTGAAAATGCAATTGCTAATGCCAATATTGAGACAGGACAAGGGGCAAATCAGATTCATACCCTTAAGCGACCAGGAGACACAAGGTGTGGTTCTCATTTTGGTTCAGTTTACAGCCTTATGAAGATGTTTGGTGCTATTTTTTCGGTCATCCAAGATATAGCAGCCGATAGATCAATTGGCTCATTGCATGCAGATGCCGACACTTGTTTCGGCTACTTGTCCTCCTTCGAGTTCATATTTAACTTGTGTTTGATGAAGGAGATATTTGAGATAACCGAAGTGCTTGGCCAAGCTTTACAGAAGAAGTCACAAGATATTGTGAATGCTGTTTGTTTAGTCTCCTCAACTAAAGAGTGTCTCCAACAACTAAGATCAGATGATGGCTACCAAGAATTTATTGTCACAGTTGTTGAGTTCTGTACAAACCACTCCATTGTCATTCCTGACTTTGAGGAAGCTTACATCATGCGTGGTGGCCGTGCCCGCCATCAACCCAATCAGCTGACCAAGGAGCATTACTTTCGAGTCGAAATATTCTATGCAACACTGGACACTCAACTATTTGAACTAAACCATAGGTTCAATGAGAAGGTAATGGATCTTCTAACCACTAGTGCCACCTTGATTCCTAGAAACAAATTTAGAGGATTTAAAGCTAGTGATATATGTGACATGGTGAAAAAGTACTACCCAGCAGACTTCCCCCAACAAGATATCTATGGATTACAATTACAACTAAAACATTTTGTTTTGGATGCTTCCAAGGATGAATATATGAGAAATATATCAAACTTGATTGATCTTTGTCGATGCCTTGTGGAGTCAGGAAGACATGTTGTCTTCAATTTGATTGAAAGATTACTCCGTTTGCTCATTACCCTTCCAGTTTCTATGGCGAGTGTTGAGCGTGCATTTTCCAGTATGAAGATCATTAAAACAAGGTGGCGCAATACAATGGAGGATGACTTTCTTGCCAATAACTTGTTGGTTAACATAGAGGGTGAACTTCTGGAGAAGTACAGCTATGAAGATATCATTGAAGATTTCAAATGAAGGAACGGAATGCTGATTTGTAGTATGTAACTCCACATAACTTTGCCTGATGGTCAAATGGTATGGCTTATTTTGGTTTGGAGTAGTATATATGGTCAAATGTTATGGCTTATTTTGGTCTCGGTAGTAAAGATGTATATATATGCATCTGCTCATCTTGTATTCAATGTGAACAGAAGGTGTACTGACTATATCTATTGAAATAGTATATATGCTTTAGAATTTGAAGAATATTGTGCTCTCTGGCCCGTCCAACTTTTTTTTTCAAGCTCCGCCACTGTGTGTAAGCATGAACTGATTCAGGTCCTTGTACATGTTTATGTATTTCTTTCACGGCTCTTGGCATGTTTCATAGATTCATATCAATACCAATACCTTTCATGTTTGACATCATAAGGATAGCGGGAAAGATTCTCCAAAAATGCCTCGAGGAAAGAAATGACGCTTAAGCGCCACCGTGGCTGGCTCCAAGCACTGAAGGCTCCTTAGTTTTCATCCCAAAGAAGTCCGAGAAATCCGAATACCATCAACAAAGGTGTCCCCTTCTCTTGGTCAGAAGTTGCAATGTTCCAGAAGGACGGTGGAATGCTGACTCTAGATAGTGAGCCTTACTATTATTAATCGAGAGAGATGTGCAGTGACCTAAAACGTGTCGAATTATTTCTGTGGGATTTGTGAGCCAAGAGAGATGTGTAGGAAGCAGTGGCAACTCTCGTTTTGTGCTGCACGACCTGCTTTTTTTTTGGTAGAGCCATTGTGCTACAACATATCTAGGTAGTACCAATGATTCCGATTTGTGCCAAATTCGTGTAAAGATGGAGTTTTAGGATAGAAAAAATGCATGAAATGCAGGGATTAGAAGTTCTACCCATATGTGTTCTGATCGCCAATTCATATTAAATATACCAAATCTAGCAGCGGTCGATTGAAATTGAGAGAATAAGCTAAATAATTTTGACTTTACTTTTTTTTATTCCGATTTGTGCCAAATTCGTGTAAAGATGGAGTTTTAGGATAGAAAAAATGCATGAAATGCAGGGATATCTTTCATGTTTGAGAAAAAAAGATGAACAAATATGCCTCTGAAATGAACAAAGATGAACAACTAACACGCGTGCTCATCCGAGATAACTTGCCTCATCACAACACAAGCCGTAGCAAAGTTCTCGCAATGATGTAAAGTAAAGCAGAACCATGCTGTTTAAATCTGCAAATTACAAATCCTAGATGTCTTGCCTCAGTACAGCGAATCCTCGTCCATGGAAGCCTCGACGTCCTCCGCGGCCATGAGCTCCAAATGCCCCTGCGGCGGGCCAACTACCTGTGCCGGCGGCTGCGGCGGCGCCTCCTCGAAGCTCCCGCCCTGCTTGAACTTGCGAGCAAAGTACTCGTACTTGAGCACGTCCAGGTCGCTGACGCTCCGCCTCGCGTGCTCCATGGCCCCCAGGAAGTGCTTCCGGGTGATCTCGGCGCCGGCCATGGCCGCGGCCTTGCCCACGACCGAGCTCCTCTGGATGAGGTCGCGCACCGCCAGCTTGCACGCGCGCTGGCAGACCTCCGTGATGTCGGCGCCGCTGAACCCGGCCGTGGAGCGGGCCAGGTCCGGGAGGCTGACGCGGCGGGACAGCGGGGACCGGCGCAGGCACGACTTGAAGATCTGCAGCCGCGACGCCTCGTCGGGGAGCGGGATGTAGATGAGCTGGTCGAGCCGCCCCGGCCGGAGCAGCGCCGGGTCGATGATGTCCGGCCTGTTGGTGGCCCCGATCACGAACACCGTCTTCTTGGCGTTGATCCCGTCCATCTCCGTGAGCAGCTGGTTCAGCACCCGGTCCGACGTGCCGCCGGCGTCTCCCACGCTGTTGCCGCGCTTGACGGCGATCGAGTCGAGCTCGTCGAAGAAGAGCACGCACGGCGCCGACTGGCGCGCCTTGTCGAACAGGTCGCGGACGTTCGACTCGCTCTCGCCGAACCACATGGTGAGCAGCTCCGGGCCCTTGACGCTGATGAAGTTGGCCTTGCACTCCCTGGCGATGGCCTTGGCCAGCAGCGTCTTGCCGCAGCCCGGCGGGCCGTAGAAGAGCACGCCCCGTGACGGCTCCATGCCGAAGAGCTCGAACATCTCCGGGTGCTCCACCGGGTACTGCACCGTCTCCTGGAGCTCCAGCTTGACGTCCTCCCACGACACCTTGGGGACCTCCACCAGCCCCGTCTCCCGCAGCGCCGACGGCTTGGTCACCTCCTTGGCGTGCACCAGGTCGTCCATGATCACGGACATGGAGTTGAGCACCTCCACGTCGATGGTGTCCGCCTCGAGGTCGATCACGTCCATCTTCTGGCGGATGCACTGGAAGACGGCCTCGGAGCAGAGCGCGGCGAGGTCGGCGCCGACGAAGCCGTGCGTGTCCTTGCCGATGCGCTCCAGGTCGACGTCGTCCGAGAGGGGCATGTCCTTGGAGTGGATGCGGAGGATCTCGAGGCGGCCGACCTCGTCGGGCACGCCGATGTCGATCTCCTTGTCGAAGCGGCCGAAGCGGCGGAGGGCCGGGTCGAGGCTGTTGGGGCGGTTGGTGGCGCCGATGACCATGACCTGCGCGCGCGGGCGGAGGCCGTCCATGAGCGTGAGCAGCTGGGACACGACGCGGCGCTCCACCTCGCCGTGCGTCTTCTCGCGGTTGGGCGCGATGGCGTCGATCTCGTCCATGAAGATGATGGACGGCGCCTGGGCCTCGGCCTGGGCGAACACCTTGCGCAGGTTGTCCTCGCTCTGGCCGGCCATCATGGACATGATCTCCGGCCCGTTGACGACCACGAAGTTGGCGCCCGACTCGGCCGCGATGGCGCGCGCCAGCAGCGTCTTGCCGGTGCCCGGCGGGCCGTAGAGCAGGATCCCCTTGGGCGGCTTCACGCCCAGCGTCTTGAAGAGCTTGGGGTGGCGCAGCGGCAGCTCCACCAGCTCCCGGATCTGCGCGAGCTGCTTGCGGACGCCGCCGACGTCGTCGTAGCCCGGGCCGTCCAGCCTCTCCTCGTCCTCCCGCTTGACCGGGTTGGCGTCGTCGCAGAAGACCTGCGTGCCCGCCGCCACGATGACGCACTCGTCGGGGTCCGTGTCGACCACCTTGAACTCCACGGCGTGCATGTGGCCGTGCACCACGAAGCGGTCGCCCTTGCGCACCGGCCGCCGCGCGCCAATGAAGTAGGCTGCAATGCATCCATGGTCAGAAAGAAGACGCAAGAATCAATCAACAGCTCAAGAAATGATTGACGACGGTTACTAGAGAGAGAGAGAGGACTTACGCTTGACGTAGGCGTCGAAGAGGTTGCCGCTGATGCCGTCGACGCAGTCCTCGAAGGGGGAGATGGCGACGCGGGCGGCGTCCTTGACGGCGCCGCAGGGGGCGACGGTGACGAGGTCGCCGAGGCGGAGGCGCAGGTTGCCGCGGACGACGCGGTTGACGCGCGCCAGGCCGTCGGGGCACGACTCGTCCCTGGCGGCGTAGCAGACGGTCTCGCGGCGGCGCTTGCCGCGGAGCGCCACCACCTCGCCGTTGAAGAGGTCGAGCGCGTCCATGGTGCCGGGGCTCAGCGCCACAGTCGAGCTGTCGAGGGCCACCCCGCCCTCCGCGTCGTCCACCACCAGCCGGTTCGGCGCCCTCTTGCGCTCCAGGATCGCCGTGCTGTAGTCCTTCTTGGGCTCCATGGCGCTACGAGCGTGCGTGGCAGCAGCGGCGGCGATCGATCGCTCAAGCTTCCTCCGCCGATCTGATCGGAGATCGAGCGAATCGGCTGGATCGAGTCGATGGCTGGCTTGCCGCCGAGGTTGTGGATGGAGGTTTCACGGTGCCGCGGTGGGGGTATATATAGCTTACTTGTGTGCCACGTAAGCAAATCGCTGACGTGTACGTTTCGCTTAATTAAGGAACATACAGAGAGTGCGTGTGTGAGAGAGATGATGTTTCTATCTCCCTGGTCCCTGCAACTGATGCATATTTACAACTTCCCCCGATCGGGCCGTATGGTCCTTCCCCAGACCCCTCATGAACCATTCGCCCCGGCTCCTGCTCCGCCGCCGCCTTCTCGCCCAACCATGCCATTGCCTTCCCGCCTTCTTTCCAAGTGGGCATGTGTATGCTTTCGCCCTACCCGGTCCTACGACATATGTCGCATCGCTAGGAGAAGCGTGCATAGAGGCGATGGGTGAAATTACTTGTGTGCCACATAAGCAAAACGATGACACGTACGCTTCGCTTAGTTAAGAAACATAGATACTCTGTGTGTGTGAATGAGAGATTGTGTTTCTATCTCCGTGGTCCCTACATCTGATGCATATTTACAACTTCCCCCGACCGAACGGTATGGTCCTTTCTCGAACCCTCATGAATTCCATCGCCCAGGCTCTACCATTTCCTCCTCGTACCACCAGCATCATTGCCTTTCCGCCTCCTTTCCAAGCGGACATGTGTATGCTCTCGCCCTACCCAATCCTATGACATATGCCGCATCGCTACGAGAAGCGTGCAGAGGAGATGGGTCAAATTACTTGTGTGCCACATAAGCAAATCGATGGCACGTACACTTCGGTTAATTACAAAACATAGATAGTGTGTGTGTGTGTGAATGGGAGATGGTGTTTCTATCTCCGTGGTCCCTGCATCTGATGCATATTTACAACTTCCCCCGATCGGGTGGTATGATCCTTTCTCAAACCTCTCATGAATTCCATCGCCCAGGCTCTACCGCCGCCTCCTCGCACCACGGGCATCATTGCCTTCTCGCCTCCTTTCCAGCAAATGTGTGTATGCCTTCATATCTGCCCGACCCTACGACATATGTCGCCTCGCTAGGAGAAGCCTATAGAGAGGATATGGGTCAAATTAATTGACCATCGGTGACACGACTCTAATTTATAATTTAGGTGCACTATGGAAAAATATTAGGGGAAGCGCACTACAACATAGTATGTAACTTTGCCATCTATTTGAACTTGTCCGCATTTATTAAGATGATATTCAATACCAACTGCATCCCTTGCACAAACTTATGTGTATTACATGTGCGATCGTGTCACCGCTTTTCGCCTCCAATCCGAGAAGCTGAGGGTCTTTACTGACCTCTCCACCCCAAGTCATTACCATTGAGTTGAAGTACTCACTAGAATGTGAAACCTGCAACTTCTAATTTGCTCGCTACAAAAAAGATCCACATCAAGGAATCAACAAACACAACATTTTAGTTTTTAGCATTTTGTTGCATATGTTGACCCTAGACATTTGGACATATATGACTGTATGCACTTCAATGCAATTATGTGACAAATATGGATGTGTAGATGAAATTTTGTGAGTGTATATGAGATCAAGCCGCAAAAAGAACCCGGACTTCCGCCTCCGAAATGGAAATAGTTGTTGTATTATGAGTGTTGGCCGAAAGAAAAACCAAACTTCCACCTCGTATATGGAAATATATAAAGTTCTGTTGCAAAAAACCCACCTAGAATGTTGGTGTATTGGAGGTGCTTACAAAAAAAAGTTACATCTAGTGTTCCAAGTATTGGAGGTCGTTTGCCTTTGGAAATTGTAGTGTGAAATCATTACATGTGGTTATCCATCCGCCTCTAATACTAAAAATATTAACATCACCTGCTTAGATGTGGAATGGGAAACTGCCTCCAACACATATACGGAAAACGCCTCTAAAGTTTGCTTTTGTATTAGTGGGGGTTGTCAATTGCAACACTTTATTACAATAGTATTATGAATAACCATTTTAAATGGCACAAGTCTTGGGGGACAAGCCGAGACAGTTTCTTTCTGTAGGGTTTATTGGCGTCCCACCTTGCAACATGGAACAAATTGCTCACTTGGAGCCCATCAAGCTGTCTAATGAGCCTGACATTTTCAAATGAAACTCGCAACAGGGTGGGAAGTTTGTCGTTAAATTGTGATACATGATGATGGCTCACAGTGATGTGTATGTGGATAATAAAAATTGTGGAAGCTAAAATAATGTCTCAGATATTCCTATGGTTCATGCACCAAGGGATAGTCTTGACTAGGGACAACCTCGCACGTTGCCACTGGAAAAATAGTAGGTGTTGTGCCTTTTGTCCTCATAATGAGTCCATTAAACACACATTTTTTGAATGTTAGCATACACATGTGGTATGGTCCATAGTCCATATAGTTTCAAATGTCTACCCGTCTAGTAGCGCTCATAATATGATTGGCAACTAGTTGAGGGGTATTGATAAAAAGTTCC
>NC_041383.1:46078172-46080727 GCF_002162155.2 Triticum dicoccoides
GGCAGCCTTATGTTGGACTTTATGGTTTTCTAGGAATGGCGTGTTTTTTAATAATAAAAAAATATGTTTCAACTCTCGTGCAGGTTATTCATGCATGTACATACTGGCTCAGTATTTGGTGATAGATACCTATTTTCCATGGCGTCTACCTGGTTGAAGCTTACGGGCACAGAGGTTTCTTCAACCATGGGTGGCAGTGTAGTCTTCTGATAATACTTCCTCCATCTTAGTTTTTTCCTATTTTTCTGTAAAATGTTTACTTTTATTTTTTTCTAGACATGTTGGTTGTGTGCTTGTTATGCAGAGGGCAGGCACTTGCTCAGTGTGGTTGTATAAAATGGTTTCTTTGTTTTATTATGCAATAAGAGGAATTCTTTCATTATCATTTTCTTTAGTTGCAGAGAAATCAAAGTTAATAGTTTATTTTATAGCGAGGACAATTCCTAGTAAACAAATTCTTCCACTTAGATCAAAAGGAATTTTTCCAATAGAACTATGGAATCCCTGATCGGTTGTGGTTGTACATGTACTGTAGGAATAACAAAACTCCCATTCATTCTATTATTTTTCCATAATAAGTTATGTAGGATAGATGGCTGGGCAATTCGAGGTGTGTTATAACGATTGAACGAAAATGTCCTTTATAGAAATCAACCATTTTAAGCCGAGTTTGGAATGTAGGTTCAACCACATTTTCTGAAGAATTTGCCACTATAAGCAATAACATATGTCTAAAATGTGTGTTACTCACATAAAATATAATGAGGTGTTTAAGTCACCATTACAATAAAACTTGCATAAGTAAAACAAATTTAAGTTTCTTACCTATTGCAGAGAACAAATAGGTTATGTTATCACAAATGTCTGTTAGCATCACTAGAAAGGAACATGACTATCTATGAAGTATGGTTTAGCATGCTTGAAGAAAAGTTACCAGTTGGCACTTTTCAGATTCTAATGATGACATATGATTACGATGTATCAATTTACATGACCATGCTAATCCCTCTTATATATGTTCATATGTGAGCCATCTAATGCATTACAAAGACACTCAAAATAGAAAATAAATGATTATTATATAGTAAACTACAAAAGGTCAGATAAAAACATATAATGCAAGCATAATAAAATATTCTAAAGATGAACAATGCATGCCTTTAGATTAGGTTCAAAAGTATCAAAGAAGATGAATCATGCACACCTACAACATCATCTTCCTTTCGAGATAACTCCTTTTCTATGCAGAGGTCTCTTTCTACTGTGATTAGGGTGCATTTTTCTGAAGAATTTGCCACTATAAGCAATAATGTATGTCTAAATTGTGTGTTACTCACATAAATACAATGAGGTGTTTAAGTCACCATTATACAGTAAAACTTGCATAAGTAAAACAAATTTAACTTTCCTAACTATTACAGAGAATAAATAGGTTATGTTATCACAAATGCACACTAGCATCACCAGAAAGCAACATGACTATCTATTACGTATGGTGTAGCTATCATGAAGAAGAGTTATTAGTTGGCACTTTTCAGATTCCAATGATGACATATGAGTACGATGTGTCAATTTACATGAGCATGCTAATCCCTCTTATATATGTTCATATGTGAGCCATCTAATGCATTACAGAGACATTCAAAATACAAAAGCTTAAATGATTATTATACAGTAAACTACAAAAGCTTAAATAAAAACATATAATGCAAGCATAATAATCTTTCTAAAGACAAACAGTGCATACCTTTAGCTTAGGTTCAAAACTATCAAAGAAGATGAATCATGCACACCTACAACATCATCTTCCTTTCGAGATAAGTCTTTTTCTGTTCAAAGGCCTCTTCTTACTTGAATAAATTATTAGACTACTTAGATACATCTGTTTAGTGTTGACAAGTTCATCCCTACATAGATTATCACACGACAACTTTGACCTGTGCTACATTATTTTCTCTAGTATTGATCTCCTTTTCACTTGCCAGCATTATAATTATCTGATGGACCTAGTTGGGTTCTTGTTATCACATCATTTTGGGTAGACATGTTTCTATGGTACAAAGAATATGCCTTCAAGAATCATCTCTTTCGCAGAACATACACTTATTTTCGGTAGACATATTTCCGTGGTACAAAACATTGGCTCTAGATAAAATTTGCCTCGCTAGTATCCACCTGAAAACCTTTATCTTTCCTACACTACTAGGAAAAGGGCTATAGATAGGATTGATACTAATGGCGCACCAGGTAAGCAGTGCGCCACTACTATATACTAATGGCGCACCGGTTGTTGATGCGCCATTAGTGTGGAAGACACTAATGGTGCACCGTACACTCGGTGCGCCACTAGTATTAATTTTTTTCCATTTTTTCATACATACTAATGGCGCATCGGGTCGAAGTGCGCCATTACTAGTTCTAATTAGTAATGGCGCACCTGGCAGGCAGTGCGCCATTAGTATTTTTTTTTTACTTTTTTGCAAAACTACTAATGGCGCACCGTGTCAGAGTGCGCTATTACTAGTTTAAACTATTAATGACGCACTTTTTCACAG